>NC_023749.2:27877761-28108370 GCF_000499845.2 Phaseolus vulgaris
GTTCCGAGTTCCAGCTTACCAGGATTGGCGATCGCCAGGTTAAAGATGAAGTCGCCAGATGAAGGAGATCGCCGGAGTGAGCACATCGCCAAAGATGAAGGAGAAGCAGATTATGAAGGCGGCCGGCGAGACCACAGGGAAGGTGTATGAAGGCCCCTAACTCGCCAGTTCCAGTAGAGATCGCACTCCCAAGTTCGCTATGCACTGGGCAGTACCATGCATACGTAACTTAGCCAAAATGAGAGTAGAAGCAGCGCCAAGTCAGGGAGCCTCCAGATGATGGCACGTGTACAGTTGGATGCGAGCCACGTGTCCAAGTCTGTAACTGCCAGGAGAGAGAAAGCTACCAGGTATATAAGAGTTCTTAACAAACTTTCTGAGGTACGCACGCTCAGTTTATACACTTTACGCTTGCGAGTGATAGAGCTAACTGTGAGAGAGGATTTGCACGGTTCTTGTTCTCTTAGTATTTGCTGATACCGTCACTGACTTGAGCGTTGGAGTGCGATCGGCCGCAGCGGCGCCGTGCTGTTTCTTTGCAGGTTCCTTGAGGTAGATCCCGAAGAGGAACGGAGGTGAGAAGCGGTGCGCACGTCGATCCTTTGACGAGGCAATTTCCAGCGTTCTGGTCAACAGGCAGGATCAGAAAATGATGTATTGGAACTTGTATAGGTCTAGAATACAAGTATGAACTCAATTCTAAAAAGAAAATGCACAAAGGATCAATATCAATTCAGAAAAAATATATGACACCAAAGCAAGAAACAAACAAAGCAATAAAAGTACTACTAGAAGTAATGACAATATGGAATAACATGACTAAGACAAAACTTACAGATTACAAAATTAAAGCCACATCACAAATTTTAACAACAATGAAAGGAAGCTTAAGGTAAACTCAGGAAGGATAATGCCATTCCAAAAGAGCAACCATACTCATAAGAAGAATGAGTGCCATAAACCTTTTCACAAGCACTTGTGAAAAGAAAAACAACAAGAATACTCAAGTAAAAATCTAAAACAGAAACTAAATTGCAAAAATAAAGAGCTCTTGAAATTAAAGTGCACACAACCAACAATTAAACAAGAAGAACCTAAGACTCATGATACCACATGATTGATTCCACTAGCCATATAGAGAAGATTCTGACATTCTAGGAATCACCTTGAGCGGACATTAAGAGACACTTTCTTAGAGTGGATCATTGTCTAAGACAAAACTCACCAAAAACTAGTACCAAATCCCAAACTCATTTGGATGCCCACATATTGTCAAATTGAATCAACAAAGAGAGGTACAATTAAAGGAACCGAACAGAATTGAATAAGCAAACATTGAACCGAACAAAAGTGTAATTAAAAGGCAAGAACAGAACATAGGTGCTGGAAAAAAATAGAAAAGCCGAACCAAACAACTCAAGAACACAAGACAACATGAACAATTGAAAGAGAAGGAAGGAGAGAAGAGAGTGCTCATGAAGATGGAAGGATGTTGGATGATCTCGCCACTAAAGTGTGGAATGCTCCTAGATAAGAGTGATGCCGCCACTTGAGACTCCATTGATCCATCAAGATAAGACTAGAGAAGAAGGCTCCAAAAGCTCTCTAAAGTTCACTCAAAATTTGAGTAGAGTTTCTTAGATTAATTCCAATCTCCAATTTACAAAGAGAGCACCTCTATTATAGCCTAAGGTGCTGAAATGTAAGCTACACAAATTCAAAAAACTCCCTCCCCAAAAAGCTTCTAGAATTTGCACCTAAAACAAAGCATGAGGAAGGTTGATCCTTCTCTCACTTGGCACCTCCTATTTACTCCTACACCTATCTACTAACACCCCCCCTAAGACTCTTAACTAAAGACTAAAAGATGCTTTAACAATAGAGGTTCTAATGTTTCCCTCTAAGCACCTTTCTAAACAATATTTATTTAAAACTTGGCCTTGCCCTTCATGGATGGTCTTTGGGCTTTGTGGCTTTGGCCTTCTTGGCTTGGGCTTGGGCTTATCTTTGCAAAGATTAACAAGAAAAACTTAAATGTGAAGGCGAATGATCTTGTTCTTCATTATAAAAGCCACCTTTAGTGATTCTCATCACTTCTCTCCTTGTAACTAGTCCTTTCTCTTTGCTCTTGTGAGACAATCTGCCTTTATATGACCTTGCTCACCACAACCAAAACAAGTATAGTATTTGAATTAAATTCATTGGGTTTCCTGTTTCCATACCTATCCTTGTGTTGTCTTTGTTGCGGTTCTCTTTAGGAATTTGCTGAACTTTCTTGACAGCAAGCTAAGATTTTCCTCATCACTTGAATCTGCTTTCCCTGGCTTGGATGCTTTCAAGGCTATGCTCCTGTGTGCTTATCTTCACTCTCTTGAACATTGAGTTATTCATCTCTAGCTCATGTTCCCTAAGCTTTCCAAACAAAGAACAACACTTAATGATGTTAGATCTTTAGATTCGGAAATAGCAGTTACCTTTGGTTGCCATGCTCTATCAAGACATTTCAAGATCTTGATGTTCAGCTCTTCTTTGTCAAACGTCTTGTCTAGGCTTATAAGGTGATTGATGATGTGTGTAAACCTTTTATGCACCTCAGCTATTGTTCTCCTTTAAGCATTTTAAACATCTCATACTCTTGGATGAGAGCATGCTTTCTAGCTCTTTTCACCTCATTTGTTCCTTCATGAGTGACTTCCAAAGTGTCCCACATTTCTTTTGATGATTTGCATTGTGAGACCCTGAAAAACTCATCAGAATTTAAAGCAGAGGTTATAATATTTCGGAAATGCAATCGAATTTGGCCTTTTGCTTTCTGCATCAGTCCATAAGACCATGGCTTCTCAATGACAGATCCATCTTTTTCAAACTTTGGATAAAAGTCCATTTTCAATTGCATCCCAAATCCTTTGTCAAGAGATTCCATAAATATTTTCATTCTTACTTTCCAAAACTGGTAGTTCAAACCACAGAACAAAGGTGGTATGTTAATTGAAGCACCTTCCCCAAACGGTAGTCTATCAGCCATTTAAAAATATTTTTAGGATCAACTTGAATAACTTTCAAGAACCAAGCTCTTGATGCCAATTGTTAGAAAAGATGGCTTTAAACTAGAGGGGGGTGAATAGTTTAAAAAGGGTTTCGCAAACTTTCAAAAACTAGAAGGAATTTATCTTAGAAACCAATTGATTCAGCAATTCAGTTAGCCAAAACACAAACAAAAGCTGTAGTACCAGAAAAACAATCGGTGTTTCGTAGAAACAATCGGTTGTTATACCAGTAAACAACAAATAAACTGAATTTAAAGAGTTAGAGATAGAGAGATTGTACACAGTTGTTTATACTGGTTCACTCCAAACCAGAGCTACATCCAGTCTTCTCAGAAACCCTGAGGATATCTGTACCGTCCCGTATCCGGGCGTTGACTAAGTCAAGGTCAAAGTCAACGCCTGGAGAGTCATAGTCAACGCAGGGCGTTGCCTAGGTTGAGAGACGCCAAGTGCCAGCATCGCCAAGAGGAAGCGTTGCCAAACAAGGCGTCGCCTAGGTGAAGGCGTCGCCCAACCAGGGTGTCGCCAAGATCAAATATCATTAAGTCAAGGCAATCACTGTGCGGCTCCCCGATACTCATGGGTAGGAAAGACCATGGAGGGGCAACGCCGTGGGAAGGCCCTAAACCCTGTATAACCAGGGAACAGTAATAAAGAGGAGAGAAAGGTGGCTTCAAGGCCATAGTAACAACACCAGTACAGGGCAGCCTGACTCGTGAAGTACCCCTGCCGCCCCGAGACGCCTTGGGACAGATACGACCCAAGAGGAAGGTCACGCCCAGGGTAGACGGTGCAGGGTACGAGAGGAGGGCAGATACGCTCTCAAAGTAAGTGACTAGATGATTGGGGCATGAGTTGGCACCCCAAAAAGTCACCCCTAGCGCAGTAGCACTCCCAAGCAGGAGGACGCACACGTAGAAACGTCCCCAGATGGGCAGAAACGCCCCCAGATGGGGTCATGGCGTCGTGAGGCCCTCCACGTACGACAGCCATGTCAGAATAGAAACACCCTTTAGTCAGGTGCCAGGTAATTAAAGTCATTCAATACAGTTTCCGTTTCGAGCATTCAGGTACTATAATGGCTCCCAAGCGTTCAACGTCTTAAATGCGCTACGTTTCTAATTAATACGCTGATTGAGTGCGCTACATTTGTAATTAAAGGCGCTTTAAGGCGCTTTAAATGCTTGGGTAGTTTAAATAGCGCTAGGGATGTTGGAAACGGGGTTCGAACTTTTGGCAAATTTACCAGAACTCTCTAGTTGCTTGCTCGTGCTTCAAGGTTACGGACAAGGGACTGGGGAATATCTTGCCTGAGAGAGAGAACACAGACACACAATACACAGTTCTTTTTACAACCTTCAGAGTGCCATACGCGGTGCTCAAAGACGTAGGTGAACAGTTTTGATGTTCTTGCTGGCTGACTTGAGCGTCGGAGTGCAAACAGCCGCTAGGGCGCCTCTTTGTCCTCTTTTTTGCAGGAATCCACAGGTAACCAGTGGGAAGGAGTCCCTAGCTGACGGTTGAGGTCGCGCACGAAGACGTCCCGGTCAACCGGACAGAACAATATCCACTAATAACCACACCTTGATCACTTACACAACAACCAAGAGAATGACCTTGAACACCTCAAGAAACACACTCTCCTTGGCCAACACTAAGATTGCTGATCTTGAACACCTCAAGAAAACACAGCCAATCTCAGCAACCACAGAAACAAATTGTTCAACAGAGTACAAAGATTACTTGTTACAGATGAATATCTGAAATCAATACAAGTAGAATCCTATTCCAGCACCTTGATCAATCACAAACTCTTAGCAATCTCAGCTCTTTGAAAAACTCTTTAGAAAAACTTTGTCAAAAGATTCTTAATTCTCAAATCTGTTTTTCTTAATATATTCAAAGATGTAGTTTGTTATCAAATCTTAACAAACTCTTAAATTGGATTAAAAGATTGGTCAAAACATTTAATGACTGGAGCGTATACAGTTAAAGCATTTAAAGCTCAGTCAAACACAAAACAATTTTCTGTTATGATTCCAAAACAAACAATCGGTTGTTTCCTCGAATCAATCGGTTGTTTTGGTACTTAACAGTTTCAACCATTCAAAAACAGTTTTCAATCTTTCTCAAAAACCTAAGTATAAACAACCGGTTGTTTCGACAAAACAATCGGTTGTTTCAACTTAGTTTGAAAAACATTTTACTTTCATAAAGATTGAGATGTTAATTGCTTGAGATTTAATCAAAGGGTGGATTACAACATATAAACTACCCCAGAACAAAGCTTAAACCAGAGGCTTCAACATCCTTCAAAGGATTTGGATTCTTCAAAACATTGAACACCACTTGGTTCAACAAACATTGCAAAAACTCTTCTCATATGTGTGACTCTCTTGTTTGTGAAAATTGTGAAAATCTTGAAAAGAAAGTACATTATCTTGTTAGTACTGTGGATAAGCTTTCGAAAGGAAAATCCAACTTTGAGAATGTCTTGGCATCTCAAAATTGTGTTTTGGAAGAGCTGGATTAGGTTTTAATCCACAGAAAAAGAAAGATAATTTTTCAAAGAAATTTTCAAAACTGCCAGTAAAACAACCGATTGTTAAGTCGAAACAACCGGTCGTTACATGCTTTTATTGCATGAAAAGAGGGCATTCTGTCAGATTTTGTAAAATAAGGAAATATTCGTTTCCTAGAGGCTTTATGAAATGGATTCCCAAAGGATGTGAGGTTTCAAATGATAAAAATAAAGCAAATGGACCCACATTTGTAAGGCGACCAAACCTTGTTGCTTGAATTCATTTTTATGCACGGAATCTAGAAGAACATGAGGCTCTGAGTCATCTTATCAGATTCTGGGAAGGAAAAGATTAAAACTGGAACTGAATCAATGTTGTGTACCAGTCCAAGTCTTTTCAAAAGTCAAGAGAACCTTCTTTATCACAAACAAATGACTCATTGAAGGGACTTCATAAAAGGATAAGACCTTCCTTAACTCTACCTTTGTTTTTAATTTCTATTTCATGTTTAATTCTCTTTTTTAAAGTGAGCATCTACATCTGTTTTTAACCTTTCTCAGTCTATGCTTGAAAATCACAATCTGTCAACATGCTGCAGAAAAACAACCGATTGTTTTCTCGAAACAACCGATTGTTTCCTCTCTGACAACACTGTGAAAGAATTGATTTAATTTCTTTATGCATTCTGTCTATTGCAGATCTCAATTGATTTAGTTTAAAGCCATACATTCTAACATCCTCAACCTTTCTGCTATGTTGGGCACGACTATCAGATCTTTCAACTCCACCACAAAGTTATGCCTCACAAGCTTATTCTCCCTCACACGCCCATAGCCTGAGGCTTCCTAGGATCATAGGGTTGCTTCTTCCCATGGTTCCTCTTCTCTGTTGTGGCCTCATGCACTCTCATGGGCTGCACACGTGCCGACGCTCGTGGGCGTGAGGGGACAACACACGCGCGCTTTTCATTCACCTCTCCTTCTGTTGCGATGTGAGCCATCGCACGACGCCTAATCTCAGCGAAGGTTTTGGGGCGGTTTCTGATGAGTGATTCACTGAAAGGCCCTGGACAAGTCCCCTTCCGGAACGCGTGTACCATCATCATTTCGTCCTTGGTGTTGACCTTCACCACCTACGCCCCAAAACGGTTAACAAACTCCTTCAGCGACTCCCCCTGGTACTGCCTTACGTCGAAGAGATCGTAAGAATTAGGTGGGGGAGCGCGGTTCGCAATGTCCTGGTACTGCTCCCTGGACAACTTTGACAACTGGGCAAATGACGTCACGTGACCATCAGGGAGGCTGATGAACCAATCCATCGTCTTCCCTACCAACGTGCTCATGAACAATTTGCACCTTACTGCATCAGAACCACCAACCAGCATCATTTGCATATGGAAAGCCGTGAGATGAGCCTCTGGATCCTCCATCCCAGTGAACGTGGATTTCGATCCCACGAACGTAGCTGGTATCATAGCATCCATAATCGCCTGCGAAAAAGGCATGGGAAATTCCCTAGGAGGAGTAACACATTCTCGTTCCTCTATTTCATGATCCCCTGCCTGGTTTCGCAAACCACACCGCAACTCTTCATTGGTTCGGTGTAACTCTTCATTTCTTGCTTACGACGCAACCAAATCCATCTGGATGCATTCTTGGTCAGCTCTTGACGCTGTCATCGCTTCTTGGAGGCCCTGCATCATCTCCATAACCTGGTGCAGGGTCAAACCTTCACTTCCACCCGGTGCAATAGAGTTTTGTCTTGTATTCCTCATTCTTGATCGATTCTTGATGAATCTTGATGAATCTTTCTTACTTCTTGCGGTTGGGACAATCGTTTTAGATCGTGCCCCATGGTGGGCGCCAAATGTTCTCGTCGGTGATCTAAACGTCTTCGTGCACCTCTGATAACTTCGCGTCCAAGAACTCTCGTCTCTACGTTCCCTTCCCTTGATGAAACAAACACCTGCAAGAAAGAGACAAAGGGCGCCCTCGTAGCCGTTTGCACTCCGACACTCATGTCAAACTCTCGGGAAAAGAAACACCAAAGAACTCCTAATTTTGAGAGCTTTGTGTGTGTGTTACTTGCATTAGAAATGCGTACCTTATTTCGTTATTTGTTACCCTTTATATACCTTTTAGTGTTTCTCCTTCCCTCCCTCACTGTAGCTAGACTTACTGGAGGTATGCCTTAGCCTCACTAACCCCGCACTCAGGGCCTTTAGTGCGTAAAACTCCCCTTCCAGAGTGCAACTGGCGCGGGATGACCGCTTGGGTGCCAACTCATGTGCCCAATATCTGGGGTCATCCGCCCTGGGAGTCCCCTAGCTACTCACGTACCATGCATGCAGATCACCCCTGGAACGTGACCCTCCCGAGTCATCTCTTTCCCAGTGGCTCTTTAACTGTGGCACACCTCACCGCGTCGTCCACACCTCTTGCATGGGCGCTTGGCGATCTAGGCATCTCCCTTACTGATAACTGGAGTGTGGCTTGGAAACCACCTTTATCGATCCATCTTTACTGTTGGGTTACCGAGGCCTGAGGCCTCCACGCTCTGCCTTGATGCCGCCCCCCTCCTCGGCTCCCCTTATCCGTGAGCCTACCGAGACTTTGGCCTGTCCTGCCAGCCTCCCAGTGGACCCAGCCTTCGGGGTCCCACCATGACTTTGGTCAATGCCTGAGTCCGAGGATTGGTCGGTACAGTATCTGCAGTTATATCGTGTTTTTAACCAATTAAAATATAGAAACAATTTTCTGGATCTTTGTTTAACTATCCCTCTTAATTGTTTATCTGTGATTGATTGATAAAGTTTCATTCTTAATCATATATTTGCGAAAAGGTTTTAGAAACAATTCACCCCCTCTAGTTTTAGCCATCAATCCTAACAGATCTCATTGAGTATCTCATTTTAAGTCATTCGAAATATCTATCACCTTCATATAATACTCTGCCTTATAGGAATAACGACAAAATGAACTAACCAGGAGACAATCATATTGTTGCATCGATTCCACACAAAAAAAAGTTGGATGTCGCTATGAAACCAAAGGAGCGGCAAGATTTTTCTTATGGTGCAGGTAAAGATAAGTTTGAGTCGATTGTTCCTCTGCCATATGTAAAAGAGGAGAAGGAAAGAAAAAAGAAAATAAGATTCTTGAAACAAGAAAGAAGTGTAAGACAAAGAAGAATTTCAGAGTGCACAACAGAAACGAAGAGCTCTAATACCGAAGAATGTAGAATAAAGGGATAAGATTTCTTCTATGAAAACTAGTGAAGAAAGATCCTGCAAGATGTAAGAAATACAGATGAAGAAACAACCCCACTTTTTGGATAAGAAAACTCTAAAACAAAAAAAATACCGAAAGAGAAAAGAAGAAAATGTGTATATTTCATATCAATGTGAATATTCATGTGCAAATTCTTCCTGCACAATATCAATTTCAACCTTCATCCTATCATCTTTCAAAATTTAAAATTTTCCAAATTATCCTTTATTCTGAATTTAAAAATTTGAAATTCAAAAAATACAATTCTAAAAATGAAAATTCAAAATTCAAAAAATACAATTCTGCAAATGAAAATTCAAAATGCAAAAAATGCATTTCGGATAACAAAATCCACAACACAAAACTTGAAAATGCATTCGAGAAAAAAATTCCCAAAATTTAAAAATGTATTCCAAAAAGTCAAATCCAAAAGTATTTTTTTATCCACAGTTTCCTTTTATTTAAAGATTGTTTTCGTCTTTTTGCAAAAATATTTTTATCATTTTAGTGATAAATCGATTACAGGTTGAAATTGATATGGTGCAACAAGAATTTAACATATTTAATATACAACTTAAAAAAGATAAGACATTACAACAAAAAATAAACATGGGACAGAAAAAAAAAACATGGCCCTAAAAGAGAACAACAAGTAAAAAAACAAGAACAAAACAGTTATTTTATCACTTGTAGTTAAGAAAATAATACTGTTCCGTCCGGTTGACCGGGACGTCTTCGTGCGCGACCTCAATCGTCAGCTAGGGTCTCCTTCCCACTGGTTACCTGTGGAAACCTGCAAAAAAGAGGACAAAGGGGCGCCCTAGCGGCCGTTTGCACTCCGACGCTCAAGTCAGCCAGCAAGAAACACCAAAACTGTTCACCTCCGTCTCTGAGCACCGCGTATAGCACTCTGAAGGTGGTAAAATGACCTGTGTATTGTGTGTGTTCTCTCCCTCAGGCAAAGATATTCTCCAGTCACTTGTACGTAACCTTGAAGCACGAGCAAGCAACTAGAGAGTTCTGGTAAATCTGCCAAAGGTCCCAACCCTGTTTCCAACATTCTCCGCGCTATTTAAACTACCCAAGCATTAAAGCGCCTTTAATTACAAATGTAACGCACTCAATCAGCGTACTTAATTAGAAAACGTAGCTCATTTAAGACGTTGAAACGCTTGGGAGGCATTATAGTACCTGAATGCTCGAAAGGGAAACTGTATTGAATGACTTTAATTACCTGGCACCTGACTAAAGGGTGTTTCCATTCTGACATGGCTGTTGTACACGTGGAGGGCCTCACGACGCCGTGACCCCATCTGGGGGCGTTTCTACCCACCTGGGGGCGTTTCTACCCACCTGGGGACGTTCCTGCGCGTGAGTCCTCCTGCTCGGGAGTGCTACTGCGCTAAGGGTGACTTTTTGGGCGCCAACTCATGCCCCCAATCATCTAGTCACTTACTTTGAGAGCGTATCTGCCTTCCTCTCGTACCCTGCACCCGGCTGCCCTGGGCGTGACCTTCCTCTTGAGTCGTATCTGTCCCCAAGGCGTCTCTGGGGCGGCAGGGGTACTTCACGAGTCAGGCTGCCCTCCACTGATGCTATCACTATGGCCTTGAAGCCACCTTTTCCTTCTCTTTATCGCTGCCCCGGGCTATCGGAACCTGAGGCCTTCCCACGGCGTCGCTCCCTCCATGGTCTTTCCTACCCATGGGTATCGGGGAACCACACCGTGATTGCCTTGCTTTAGCACTGTTTGATCTGGCGACGCCCTGGTTGGGCGACGCCATCACCTAGGCGACGCCTTGTCTTGGCGACGCTTCCTCTTGGCGATGCTGGCACTTGACGTCTCTCCACCTAGGCGATGCCTTGCGTTGACTTTGACCTTGACTTAGTCAACGCCCGGATACGGGAAGGTACACAAGCCCCCCAGTCTTAAGCCGAAGACTTGTCTTCAGCGCAAAGACTAAAGCCTCGCCCACGCCGTCCACGTGCCATCCTGATGATGTGTCATTCCCTGCTGACTCAACAATTCTCGAATTGTTGACGTGACGCTCTTTGAACCCTAGGAGCGCTCTTACTGACTGATTGGACCTCCTCTGAAATGGTGATTATAACACCTTTTGGGGCTACCCTTGATCGCGCGCCACGTGGCCCATCGCGCGGCCAGCCTCCAGAGACCCTTGCGTTTCCCTTGGGCAATTGATCCTTTGACACGTGGCACGATCCCACGGCTCTCAGTTAGCGCCTCTTGGGTTACGAAATGTAACGTTTAAGTTATCTCCAAACCCCGCGCTCACCCCACTGTTACATTCATTCCCTCTGTATCCTCGCATTGTTCGTCTTCTTCAAACCCCTTTTCTCCGCGATTGCTGCTCTTCCCTTCCTGTGCTCTTCCTCCATCCTCCCTTCGATAGCAAAGGTATGATTTTCGACACTCACGACCCTTCCCTTTCGTCGCATTGTATGATTTATTGAACTGCCTGGGACTGTTGTTATTCATGCATTACTGCGTTCCTCCACTTCTCCTTCCTTCTCTGGGTTTTCTCGCGTGGGTGATGTTTCCTGGGGTTCACTCCCCTTCCTGCCATGGCTACACTTGCTAAACCCTTTTTCCTCTCTTCTTTCTCCAGCTATTTATTTACACCATGACGCGCACGAACGCGGAGCCTGATTCCTCCCCCAAGACCCCCAAGTCCAACTACAAAGCTTTCTACCCATGGGCCCCCGACGAGCTCCTGAGCGAATGTACCAGCCTGACTTCCTTCCAGGACCTGGAAGCTCATCGTGGGGATCCCCATTTGTACAACTTTAACGCTTTCTGCCGCACACACGACGCCCACATATCCGTCCGTCCCGGCAGGCCTGGGGAACCTGTCTGTTTGGATGACAGACCCAGAAAGGGGAAACACTTCTTCTTCATGTACCAGACCGTGTTCAAACGCGTAGGAGTGCGTCTCCCCTTCACTCCCTTTGAACGGGAACTCCTTACTGAAATCAATACCGCCCCGGCCCAGCTCCATCCCAACAGCTGGGCATTCGTGAGGGGTTTTCAAATTCTTTGCGGACATCTGGGTATCCTCCCTTCTGTAGACGTCTTCCTGCATTTCTTTGAGGTGAAAAAGCAGGGGAAAAGCTTCTGGGTAAGCTTTTCCGGGATCGTAGGCAGGATCCTCCTCTCCCTCTTCCAAAATTCTTACAAGAACTGGAAAGGGAAGTTCTTTAGGGTGTGCTGCGCCAAGCATGATCCCACAACCTTGGATGGCTTCCCCCTTTACTGGACGGAGCGCCCTAAGCTGCTCAGGGCCAAGACCCTGGAAGAACTATCTCCCGCCGACAGGGAGGTAAGCAAAGCCTTGGCCGGGTTGGGGATCGTTTTTGATACCTTGAAGCTTGTTGCTAGCGAGTACAACGCTCACGCCCTGACCACCTACTTTGGTAAGGGGACTCTCCCCCCATCCTTCTTGTTGTGAACAGCCTGCTACCGGACGTTTGTTCCCCGAGAATATTCTACTCGTTTTATATTGTGCCATGTTACTTGCATCTCACGTTTCCATGTGTATTGTAATTTTGCATAGCTGCTTTGGTCCTAATTTTTGCTGTTTGGTCTGTTTTGATGTACGATCGGTGATGGGCGCTTCTAAGAGAATGATGCTGGCGAAGGAAATGAAGGAGGCTCGCGCCGCCAAGGCGGGCGCCTCCTCCACCCCTGCTGCCGATCCGGTCCCCCACCAACTCTGTCACCGCCTCCTCCGATCACCGCCGAAGCTCCCCTTAGCTCACCTCCGTCATCTTCACATAGCCCCACAGCACTTCAGACTCCCAGCTCTCCTCCACCCATCGCCGCTGTTCCCCTAGCCGCGGCCTCGTCAACGGCTCCAACCCCCCTTGACAAAGGGAAACGGGTCTTGGAGATTCTATCAGATGACGAGGACTCAGAAGGCGTGGCACCCTTCAAGAGAAGAAAATCTGCGCGGGCTCCTCTTTTGGTAGAGGCGTCGCCCCAGGGAGGGAACTCCTTCATGGACAACCCCCCAAGTGCGACCTCACTTCCTCCCACGACACTCCAAGAGGAAGGGGGCGAAGGCGCCGACTCTGCCCCGCCTCCGCCGCCGGCAGAAGCCATTGCTTCCCCTGCTCCCGTCGCCGCCGCCCCCGATTTCATCGCCATCCCTCCTCCAATCATGAATCTAATGAGGGGCTTCAGTGGCGGGACTCTGCCAGAGGGCACCGACAGGAAGGAAGGCATGCCCTTCTACTTGGGGGCCTTCTTGGCGGTGGCCCTTGAATGGCGCGCCCAGGCCAGGAACGCTGCCTTACAAACCCAAACTCTCCAGGCCTTGGAAACAAGGGTGACTGCTCTGGAGGAGGAGAAGAAAACCCTGGGATGCCAGAATGAAAACTACCAAACCTCCCTGAAGTAGGCGCAAGAGTCCAAAGCAGAAACTGAGAGGCAACTGGCAGAGGCATTGGAGCTCCAGGCTGGCTTTTATACTCGGGAAGTCGCCCTCCAAGTTCAGATAACGGGCCTTCAGGAATTGGTCAAAGCTGATGCAGAAGTTCAAAAGGACCTGAAGGACCGTTGCTGTGAGCAGGCTGACAAGATGGAGCGGATGGAGGGGGAAATGGCCTCCCAAGCCAAGGCTATGGACCTTCTCCAAGCTGACCACGACAAACTACAGGCCGAGGTCAGTCGGCTTCGTGTGGAAAAGGAGGCTTTGGAGAAGCAGGTAGCCTCGGGGGACGCCGCCATCGAGGAGCTAGAGAAGGACAAAAAGGCCCTTATCCAGGAGATGGCGGGTACTTTCGAGGAGGGGTTCCAAGAGGCTCTGACCCAGGCGTCCTGCGAGAATCCGGGCATCAATATTTCGAACTGCGACCCCACACACCACGTCGTCGACGGGAAGGTCGTGCCGATGGACTTGGATGACTGAACCGCTGTCTCTCACCTGCCACCTTTACCTTCAAGTTTAATTCCTTTATACTTTACCTTTGTTTTTGACTTCCTCTGTTAAGACTTGTAATTCTTTGAACCATTCGTACTCTTGTTACAAATCTAGGTGTTCGTATGATTGCTTTTGTTCCTTCGCGCGCTTCGGTTATTTTATTTGTGTTTTGCCTGTTTCTTTGACTTTGTTGGATGGCCTTGTATGCCCAGGAAAGGTCACGTGCCAACCCTCACGCCCATGGAGAGGCTCACCTAGTGACGTCGTATCGTCCACGGGGTGTTTCTAACACCGAAACGGTTCATTCCTTGATCCTTAGCATCCGGCGCCCACGCCTAGGAAGAGGCCTGCTATAGCAGCGCCGTATCGTCCCCGGGTGTCTAAAACGTCAAGTGCTTTGGGGGGGGGGGGGTCGTTCCCTCTATGGTCTTTCCTTCCCATAGGTATCGGGGAACGCCCTGCCAGCGATTGGCTGGCGTTTTGGCGGTCCCGCCTCCCTCCACAGTCTTTCCTACCTGTGGGTCTCGGGGAGGTGACTCCAGCAACTAACTCTCCCCCTTCAATTTCGTCTCCCTCCACAGTTTTTCCTACCTGTGGGTATCGGGGAGGCGATCTTGTAGATATTTGGGTTGGCGACGCCCGCGACGTCTCACGCTGGCGTCGCCCTTCACGTCCTTCCGGGCGACGCCTCAGGCGTTACCTTTACTTCGACATTGACTTTGATCCTTGCCTTGGTCGACGCTTGATGACAGCGAAGAGCTCAAGGTTTGGTCCGTGCCATCCACGTGGCGCTCCTTGTATGGCTGATGGGACGTTCCGTCATTCGATTTGATCCACATGGCGCTGCTTGTATGGATGATGGGACATTCAGTCATTCCACCGAGTCCTGACTCCTGCTGTGCCCCTGACCCACTTTTGACGGCGCATCGTACCACTGGATATTCTGTTGATACGACGTTCTCTGATTTTACTCAGCGGTGCCAGGGTCACCCTTTCATCTTCTGCCACCTGGATCAATCGTGCGGTGCATCCATTCGCGTCGTTTGGCGCTCTAACCGCTTTATTTAACTCTTCAAACTTTGAAACTATCCTCAGCATTTTCTCACTCTTCATAACCTAATTACGTTCTTTCTTCTTGCACCCTTTCTTTTCTCACGAAGGGTTGTTCCAGCATTCGCTTCCCTCGCTCAAATCTTGCACTTCCGGCAGTCCCCACACTCTTGACAATCCCTAATCTTGTCAAAGAATGTCTTCTCATGCTGCTTCCTCCAGGGTCAATCCTAAGGACTTGTACCCCTGGGCTTCGAGTGAACTTCTTGACGAGTGTTCATGCTTACTCGCTACCAGGGCCATAAGGGAGCACAAAGGGGATTCGTGTTCCTATGACCATCGGGCCTTCGCGAGGAGGCATGACGACGACATCACTGTGCTCCCTTGCACTCTAGGGGAGCCAGTATGTGGAGACGAACGGGCCAACGAAGGGGTCCCTTTCTTTTACTTTTACCAGGTGGTGTTCAAGACCATCGGAGTGCGCCTACCCTTCTCCTGGTTCGAGAAGGAACTGCTGACGGAGAGTCAACGTCGCTCCGGCCCAGTTATACCCCAACAGCTGGGCCTTTGTCAAAGCCTTCGACATTCTCTTCGGGTTTCTGGGTTGTGCACCCTCGGTTGACCTCTTTCTTCACTTCTTCGAGGTGAAGAGGCAGAGACACAACCTCTGGGTAACTCTCAGTAATGTACCCGGGAGAGTTCTCTTCACACCCTTCCAAAGCTCGTTCACCGGGTGGAAAGGCCGGTTCTTCAAGATCTACCGTATTGACCTTGTTCCCGACGCTTTGGATGGGTTTCCGCTGTACTGGGTGAGAGAGACGAGGGCCCTCAAAACCAAACCCTTCAAGAAGCTGGCTCCAAGTGATCAAATAGCTTGCCGGATTCTTGCTGAGGCGGGAGGTTTTGACTCTGCCACTTTGATCAGCCTGGAGTTCAACGCTGGGACTCTCGAAAAGTACATATGTAAGAACCATTGCCTTAGAAACCTCGGCCTTCATTGCTTTCTAACTGTGTATGTCTTGCTTCATGGTTTCTCTAACACGTTTATCTCCCTTGGTGCAGGTTCGAAAATAAACCAAGAAAGGAGGACACGACTTACTCGAGCTCTGCGGGCTGGGAAAGGGGCTTCGCCTTCCTCCAGTGCTGACTCTGATGACCACTGAGAAATGGCTTGTTCGTGTTTTTGCATGATTTGTAGCGTTTGCTCCGTTTGTACTACTCCCATTGTATTGAACATTGCTTGTAACAACAACTTTTCAATATTGATCCTGCCTGTTGACCGGAACGCTGGAAACTGCCTCGTCAAAGGATCGACGTGCGCACCGCTTCAAACCTCCGTTCTTCTTCGAGATCCACCTCAAGAACCTGCAAAGGAACAGAACGGCGCCGCTGCGGCCAATCGCACTCCAACGCCCAAGTCAGTGACCGAATCACCAAATACTAAGAGAACAGGAACCGTGCAAATTCTCTCTCACAGTAAGCTCTATAACTCGCAAGCGTAAAGAGTATAATCTGAACGCGCGTACCTCAGAAAGTTCGTTGAGAACTCTTATATACCTGGTCACTTTCTCTCTCCTGGCAGTTACAGACTTGGACACGTGGCTCGCATCTAGTCGTACACGTGCCTTCATCTGGAGCCTCCTTGACTTGGGCGCTGCTTCTACCCTCATTTTGCTAAGTTACTTATGCATGGTACTGCCCAGTGCATAGCTAACTTGGGAGCGCGATCTCTACTGGAACTGGCGAGTTGGGATGCCTTCGTACACCTTCCCTGTGGTCTCGCCGGCCGCCTTCATAATCTGCACCACCTTCATCTCTGGCGATGTGCTTGCTCTGGCGATCTCCAATCACTTGGTCGCCTGGGTTTACATCTGGCGACTTCACCTTTAACCCGGTGATCGTCGGTCCTGGTACGCTGGAGATCGGAACACGCCAACTTAATAACTAGCGACTTCACGAGCCCCCCGACTTCCTCCTCTTCTGCCAACCTGGCGCCTTGTCAACACGCCTACACTGTAGCTTGGTGCCACGTCATCACTTCCGACCACCAGGGCGGTACACAAGCCCCCCAGTCTTAAGCGAAGACTTGTCCAGCGAAAAGACTAGAAGAGTCACGTCAACACCGGTTTACGTGGCACTGACGCAGAATTCCAATCGGTTGTACCTTCTGCTTCTCTGACGCTCCACCAAACCCCTCGCCCATCACTCGACACGTGGCTTCATCAACGGTTACCTTCAGTTGCCGTTTGCGCTTCCCAAACCCATTTCGAAAAAACTCTTAAACCCATTTTCACTCCACACTGTTCCATCACTTTTCTTCATATTCACAAACGCTCTAACTTCCTCCTGCAAAAACTCTCAGCGCTCTTCAACATTCTGAATCACCATCATCCTTCGTCGTCTTCCTGATCATCAAAAGGTACCTACTTTCCTTCTTCTACTGGTTTTTCTTGCATTTTAACCGTTTCGCATCATCCTGTAACTGTCTGGTGCATACGCTGTGGGTTGCTTTTTCCATTTCTCCTTCTGCCTAACTTAGGGCTTTGTCAATCGTCGCAACGAACCTTCGTTCGTTCGCTTTTCACCCTTCTCCCACGATCGAGTCAGCCTCTGCGAACCCTGATCATTTTTCCTTTTCTTCTTCCTTTGCAGCTTCGAGAATGACCCGCTCAAAGATCACCCCGAATCCTCCTCCTTCATCGCGACACCCTTCTTCTCAAGCACTCATCCCACCGCGAGCAAGCGGTGCTTCATCTTCCCAGGCTGAGAGGCCTGCACCTTCTCGCCCCCACCTGGCCCAGGCGACTCCACCTATCGCCGGAGGAGCCCCCGTTCCCCTGCCAGACTTCAAAAAACTCTACCCCTGGGCCAACTCGACCCTGTTGAGGGAAACGTCTTCCGTGAACACTGCTGGAGCAGTCTTGCGATTGACTAAGGGGGATGAGCCTCACCAAACATTTCATAAGGAGCACGATGAAAAGATGATAGTGCTACCTTGCCCCTCCGATCTGCCCGTTTGTGCCGACGATAAGGTGAGCGCTGACGGGCCCTTCTGCTTCGTCTACACAACCTTATTCAAGAAGGTGAAGCTCAAGTTCCCTTTCACCCGTTTCGAAAGGGAGCTCCTTACCGAGCTCAACATCGCCGCCGCCCAGCTCCATCCCAACAGCTGGGCGTTTGTGCGAGCGTTCCAAGTGATGTGCGATCATCTGGGGTTGCCCGCATCCGTAGACGTATTTCTATTTCTCTTCGAAGCCAAGCACCCAGGAGACCGCCTGTGGGTTAGCTTGAATGGGATTGCTGGGAGGTCAATCTTCTCCATCTTCCAGCAATCCTATAAAGACTGGAAAGGGAAGTTCGTCCAAGTGCGCCCTAACGACAAAGACGCCTCCCTACTCGACGGCTTCCCCTTGTACTGGGTGGACAAGGGGAAGAAAGAGTCCAAGAGCTGCTTCAGGAGACCCAGAAGTCCTGATAGCATGGGAGCGTTGGACAGAGATCTCTGCCTTTTCTGGAAAAGGGTGGCAGATGCCAACATCACTTTCCTTACCACCACCCTGATCTGCTTCGAATTCTACGAGGACCAACTCGAAATTCGAATAGGTTAGAACATTTAAACTGTTGTTTTAATACTGCTTCTGTTTAACTGTTTCTGGGCGTCTTGTGCGTTATGTGCATATTGCCTTATGCACTTATTTTCTCTCTGAGTTAACCCATGCATTTTCGTTCTATGCAGATAACATGTTGGGCAAAGGTATGCTTGCTGAATTGAGGGCGCTCGCCCGAACCCACGGGCTGGCGACGGGCTCTCAAACAGTACCGAATTCGGTGGTGGAGATCGCCGTCGCCCAGGGTCGATCGCCACCTAAGGGCCCAGCTCCCTCCGATGTCCAGCCCGCCGCCCAACGTAAGAAGCTTGTCCTCAAAAGGCCTAAGAGGAAAGCTCCCCAGATAGTCCACGAGGAGGAGGAAGAAGATGACGAGGTCACCGAAGATGGCCTCGTTACAAAGAGGAAGAGGGTGGCACCTTCTTCACCACCTGCCCCACCCCCTCTTCCAATCTCAACACCGCCATCCACGCCTGCTCCACCTCCAACAATGCCATCTCCACCAGCTCCCGCTTCCCCAGTCCAAGCCATTTCACTGGCAACTGCACCACCCGCGGTTGAGGCCGCCGAAGACAATTTCTTGGAGGACCCCCCAAGCGCCTCCACGCCATATGTATCAGCTGGAGGGGGTCCTCCTTCTAACGCCTCAGCCGCAGATGCCGCTCCAATCGGGGATGAGGTTGCCCACACCTCTCCGATTTTGATCACCGAGACCCCGACGTCGCCACCACGAGCAGAAGTACCCACTGAAGAACCAACTAAAGAAGGTGGCGACGGAAACCAACAACAAGCCCCACCAACGCCTCTCCAAGCCGCAAACCTCCCTCTTGAGGTCACGAGGATGTGGGAGCCTCTATCTGCTAAGCTGAAGACGATAGCAGAAGACATTCCCGCCATCATAACCAGGGCGGTGCAGAGCTCCACCAGGAAGCTCCAGGACGACCTCTTCAACCTTAAGACAGAGAACAGCACCATGAAGGTTGAGGTGGAGAAGTTGTCCTTCAACTTGACGCTCGCGGAGATTGAACACTCCCGAGTAGAAGACGCAATGAATACCGAGCTCAGATTGGCGCGCAAGGAGGCCACTGATCTCCGCCATAAGGTGCAGCAACTGGCTCAAGAAAAGATTGAACTGGAGAGCAAGATTGTGCCTTATCGCGTCAGGGTGGCTGACCTGGAGGCTCTCATAAAAACTGACGCCGCCAAGGTGAAGAAATTGGAGCAAAGGTCAGCCGACCGAGAGACCCTCCTTGGAAAGGTGGAAAAGGCGAGGGATGACGCCATGGCTGAGCTCGCTGAAGCCAACAAGGAAAAAGGGGAGCTCGCTGCCGAATTGGGACAAGCACAAGCAGAATCCAAGAAGGTTGCTGAAGACCTTCTCCAGGCTCAAGAAACCAATGAACAACTCAAGAAGCAAGTCGAAGAGCTGGAGCAACATAATAAGGAGCTGAAAGAACAGACTGAAGATCTCAAGAAACGGATTGAGGAACTTCAGAAGCAAATTGAAGAACTCAAGCTGAATTCTGCTCAAATTCTGGCTGCTGGATTCGAAGCTGCGCGGGAACAATTTGCCTGCTTGTTCCCCGACCTGGACCTCAGCATGGTGTCTCTTGATAACGAGGTAGTGGATGGAAAAGTGGTTCCCGCTGAAGACTAATCGATTCTCTCCATCTGCTACCTTCGTGCCTTTCTCTTGTATATAATTTTGTAATAAACTCGTATTTTCTTGTACATGTATTTTTGAGCTGATACTTTACTTAACGAAATTACTTTTGCATTTCTTCTTGTAACCCCTTCGTCTACCTTTAACTTTCCTTGCGTGATTTACTTCAAAGAAATAACTTAGTAATCTCGTAGGCACGACCTTGTACTGAGCTGTTTCGAACCATCTCAACTTCGAATAGTAATCACATTTAACAACTCGTAAACTTAAGGCAATGAACCTTAGCGTAAAATGATACTTCAAGCAATGGACTTTAACTCAACCCCTGGCTTTATGACGTCGTTACACCCGATCTGCTTCATCAAACGCGTCTTTGACTTCCCGCCATGCTTGAACGTTTCCTGGTCACCAGAGACTCTTGGCGACACCAGCTTCTTCCTGCCTTCACACCTTGGCCATTGCTCTTTCATCTGGGGGTAGAGGCGCCTTTCGGATCCTTCTCTACCTCCTTGTGCTTCAGAGCAAGAGACCGGGTGGTTAGGCGTTCTCTTCGAACCTACCTTAGCCACCCTCAGAACTTCTTCCACCCTCTACACCATACCTGAACTCGTTCGAGACGAGAAGGATTTTATCTTGCCTGAACTCGCTCATAGGCGATAAGGTCTTTAACTCGCCTGAACTCGCTCATAAGCGAGAAGGTCTTTAACTCGTGCCTCTACATTGCCCCAGGGGTTACATCTCCTCCCCCCCCAGAAACACTGAGGACTTTTACTGGTGCCTCTACATTGCCCCAGGGGTTACATCTTCTCGCCCCCAGAAACACTGAGGACTTTTACTCTTTCTCGCCTGCACTCGCTCGACGGCGAGGAGGTCTTTTACTTGCCTCTACATTGCCCCAGGGGTTACATCTTCTCGCCCCCAGAAACACTGAGGACTTTTCGCTCTTCCTTACCTGCACTCGCTCAGCGACGAGGAGGTCTTTAACTTGCCTCAGGACGCGCGAGGGCGTTGAGGTCTTTTAACTGGTGCCTCCGATCGCCGAAAGACGATGAGGACTTAAAAACTTCAACTGATGCCTCCAATCGCCGAAAAACGATGAGGACTTAAAAACTTTTCAGAAAGCATGCAATATATCTTTAACTCCCCTTGAGTCACGTACAAGTGACAAGGTCTTTCTTCAAAACTTTTCTGAAAACAATAGGCACGCAATCTAAAACAACTTGTGCTTTGAAAACTTCTCTTTATTGGGTGGCCTCATTAAAAACCCTCCTTAGGGAAAAAAGAGTGCCCCTTCAAACTGTTTTAACAGAGACATTGTAATGTAACTTTGTGTTTATCTTTACTTACAAAGTTCTCAACTGTAATACAACTTCAGGTGCGTGGCGTTCCAGGTGCGAGGAATAGCCCCTCCTTCCAATGTCTCTAAGCAGTAGGCGCCGTTCCCGAGCGCCTCGGTTATTCTGAACGGTCCAGTCCACTTGGGTGACAGCTTATTCTCCATCTCGTACTGGTGGGCTTTTCTCATCACCAGGTCGCCTTCTCTAAATTGCCTTGGCATCACCTTCGAGTTGTACCTTCGTTCAATCCTTCTCTTCACCGCCTCAGCTTTCAGTCTCGCCTCTTCCCTGACCTCATCCAGTAGGTCCAGGTTCAGCCTTCTCTCTTCATTCGAGTCTTCCTCTACAAAGTTCTGGAATCTCGGCGAGCTCTCCTGGATCTCTACTAGAATCATCGCATCACACCCATAGACCAAACTGAACGGGGTCTCATGGGTTCCTGACTGCTCGGTGGTGTGGTATGCCCAGACTATACGGGGCACCTCCTCAGCCCAGCTTCCCTTGGCTTTTTCTAGCCTTCTCTTCAAACCTCTCAACAACACCCGATTAGCTGACTCCACCTGGCCATTTGTCTGAGGGTGCTCGATGGATGCAAACACTTGTTGAATTCCCACCCCTTCGCAAAGCTTCTTCAACAGGTGGCTTGCAAACTGAGTCCCATTGTCCGACACCAAGCGCTTAGGCACTCCAAACCGGCACACGATGTTCTTCCACACGAAACCTTCGATCTTGTGTGCGGTGATCTGGGTCACTGGTTCTGCTTCGATCCACTTGGTGAAATATTCAATCGCCACCACCAAGTACTTCATCTGCCTGATCGCCAGCGGAAAGGGTCCCAGGATGTCGATTCCTCAAGTATGAAACGGCCAAGGGCTGTAGATCGACTTCAACTCCTCAGGAGGCGCCTTGTGCCAATCGGCGTGTTGTTGGCACTGTTTGCAACACTGCGCATACTTCTTGCAGTCTTCTCTCATCGTTGGCCAGTAGTAGCCTGCACGGAGAGTCCTCGCGGCCAGAGCTCGACCCCCGACGTGGCTTCCGCATATACCTTCGTGGAGCTCCGCCATGATTCTCGTGCACTTCTCGCCATGTATACATTCCAGGAGCGGGTGAGTGAACCCAAACCTGTACAGATCGCCATCAATCAGGGTGTACTTGCTAGAATTCTTCTTTACCTTCCTAGCCTCAGTCGGATCCAGTGGGAGAAGGCCATCTGCCAGGCACCGCTTGTACTGTGTTATCCAAGTGTCCGGCTCATGGGTGGCGCAGACCTGCATCACGTTCACCTTCTCTCCCCGACATGCTCTAATTCTCGGCGATCTCAGAGTTTCTTGCGTCAGGGACTTATGGCTTCTCGCTGCTTTCTCCGTCGACTTGCTTATCTGAAGGACCAGGTGATCTGCCACAAATGCTCTCGGCGTCTTCAGGGTTTCTTGAATCACCGTCCTCTGCCTACCCCCCTTGCCTGAACTGGCGAGCTTAGCTAGCAAGTCAGCTCGGGCATTCTGCTCTCTGGGCACATGCACTACTTCAAAGGAGGCAAAGGAACTCTTCAACTCCTGCACATATTCCAGATAGGCCGCCATTTGTGGATCTTTAGCCTGGAACTCGCCTGTTACTTGCCCTGTGACTAGCAGCGAGTCACTCTTAGCCATCAGCACCCTAGCTCCCATCTCCTTGGCCAGCAAAATTCGGCGATCAGCGCCTCATACTCTGCCTGATTGTTACTGGCTTTGAAGGCAAATCTCAAAGATTGCTCGATTAGCACGCCATTGGGCCCTTCTAAAATGACTCCAGCACCGCTACCCTGCTGGTTCGACGATCCATCCACCGAGAGTACCCAACGGAAACCGTCCCCCTCAACTCGTGTCGCCTCAGACGAGAGCTCGACCACGAAATCTGCAAAGATTTGCCCCTTGATCGGGCCTCGGGGCTCATACTTGATGTCAAACTCTGACAGCTCCACTGCCCATTTCACCATCCTTCCCGCAACGTCGGGCTTCTTCAAAACTTTCTGGATGGGCAGGTCAGTCATCACCAGTATGGTGAAACTATGGAAATAGTGGCGCAACCTCCTCGCCGAAAACACCACAGCCAGCGCAGCCTTCTCCAGGGCCTGATATCTCGTTTCGGGGCCCTGCAACACCTTACTAACAAAATAAATAGGCTTCTGAGCCTGATCTTGGTCTTGGGCGAGCACCGCACTCACCGCCCTCTCAGTTACAGCAAAATACAACCTGAGAGGGATTCCCACCAGCGGTTTGCACAAAACTGGCGGGCTCGCCAGATACTCCTTCAGCTTGACGAAGGCTTCCTCGCACTCCTTCGTCCAGGCAAACTTGTTATTGCGCCTCAAGCACTGAAAATAGGGATGTCCCTTCTCTCCGCTAGCTGACACGAAGCGAGACAGGGCTGCCATCCGACCTGTTAGCTGTTGAACCTCCTTCACCGTAGCTGGGCTCCTCATCGCCAAGATGGCGGCGCACTTATCAGGGTTGGCCTCTATGCCTCTTTCAGTCAAGAGGAAACCCAAAAACTTCCCAGCTTCCACGCCAAAAATGCATTTCTCTAGATTCAGCTTCAATCTGAACTTGGTGATCGTTGTGAACAATTCCTCCAAGTCGGCAACGTGCTTGCTCTTTTCCGGCGAGGTCACGACCATGTCATCGACGTACGCTTGCACGTTCCTTCCCAGCATCGGTGCAAGTACTCGATCCATCAGCCTCTGGTACGTGGCCCCCGCGTTCTTTAGCCCAAACGGCATCACCTTATAGCAATAGCACGATCTCTCCGTCATGAAGGCTGTCTTCTCTTCATCCATGGGATGCATCTTGATCTGATTATACCCCGAGAAGGCATCCAGGAAACTCAGCAACTTACACCCTGCAGCACTGTCCACCAGGGCGTCTATACTCGGTAAAGGATACGAATCCTTTGGGCAAGCTTTGTTCAGGTCAGTGAAATCGACGCACATGCGCCATTTCCCATTGCTTTTCTTTACCAGCACGACATTTGCCAGCCATTCAGGGTACTGAACCTCCCTGATGTGGCCTGCAGCGAGGAGCTTCTGTGTTTCATCTCTAATCGCCTGCCTCCTCTCCTCGTTGAACTTTCTTCTTCTTTGTCGCACTGGTCTCACCAAGTTTTCCATCGCCAGATGATGGCACAAGAAGTCGGGATCAATCCCGGGCATGTCCGAAGCGGACCATGCAAACGCGTCCAGATGCCGCTCAATCACCTTGGCGATCTGGTCCTGGAGCTCGACCTCTAGAGATCTTCCCAGCTTGAAGATCTTTCCCCCGATCTCTTTCTCGAGCCACTGCTCGACAGGTTTTGGCCTGGATTCTCTGGCGATCACCGCCCTGGCGATTCCCTACTCTCTCGCTTCCTCAGGGCGATTCCGCGCCTCTTCCTCCTCCAGACCAGCGTTCCCCTCCCCCAGCTCAGCGTCCACCATCTCCACGTCCCTTCCGGCGGTCTCTTCTGTTACCGTCGATCTGGGCTTCACACCGGGAGGTGGGGTGGTTGTTACATAACTCATTGATCTCTTGTTTTTCAGGCTATTCTCATAGCACTTTTTTGCTTCTTTCTGATCAGACTTGATAGTGATCACCACCCCCTCCATAGACGGCAACTTCACCTTCATGTGCCGAGTCGATGGTATAGCGCCTATCCTGTTAAGCGTGGGCCTCCCCAACAGGATGTTGTATGCTGAAGGAGCGTTTACAATGAGGTACTTGATTTTCTCCGTCCTCGAACCAGCCTCATCTGTAAACGTGGTTCTCAACTCAATGTACCCCCTGACCTCCACCTGGTCACCAGCGAACCCATACAGGCACCCTCCATAGGGCCTTAGCTGGTCAAGGGGCAACTCCAGCTGCGTGAAAGTCGGCCAGAACATCACGTCTGCCGAGCTTCCCTGGTCCACCAAAACTCTGTGGACCTTCCTTCCCGCCGTAATCAACGAAATGACTATGGGATCGTTGTCATGGGGCACAACGTCCCGAAGATCCTGCTTGGTGAACGTAATGTCCACCTCCGGCGAGTGATCTTCAAACATATCCACTGTCATCACCGACCGCGCGTACTTCTTCCTCTGCGATGCGGTGCATCCACCACCCGAGAAGCCTCCTGCAATGGTGTGGATTTCCCCGTGGATAGGCATCTCGTGTTGCTGGGCTTCTCCACCCGCTGGCTGGGAACTCGACGCTCCCCCCGTCCTCCTGTCCAACAGATAGTCATTTAGGAACCCGCTCTTAACCAGATCATCGAGCTGATACCCTAAGGACAAACACGAGTCCAAAGTGTGGCCAAAGCCCTGGTGAAACTCACACCAGGCGTCTGGCTTTGGTCCCAGCACCTTGTCGCCCACCTTCTCAGGCGCTTTCAACCTAGCGGATATATTGGGAATGGCGATCAGGTCCGCCAATCCCATAACAAACTTGTGCTTAGGCGGGCGATTGTATTCCCGGCGTGCTAGTTGCTGGCGTCCCTGGCCCCTCCCCTTGTTCCTCCTATCATAAGGATGGCGAGTCCTCTGGTCCTTCCTAGCCGCCGCCGCTGTCTCCAGCACCCTTTGCGGCTGGATCCTGGTCTGGGCGCGTGGCCTAGCGGGAGCCACGCTCCCTCTCTTCTCGGCAACCTCACTCTCGTCGGCGATGTGAGCCACCGCAAGTCACCTGACCTCAGCAAACGTTGCAGGGTGCGCCCTGATCAAGGCCTCGCAGAATGGTCCTGGCAGCACGCCCTTCTTGAATGCATAGACCAGCATTTCTTCATCTTTAGCCGGCGATCTGACCATCTGCGCTCCAAAGCGATTCAGGTAGTCTCTGAGGGACTCTCCCTGGTACTGCCTTATATCACACAAATCATAAGACACCCTGGGCGATGCCTTGTTCACGATGTATTGCTCGACGAAAACCTTCGAGAACTGCTGAAAATTGGTTATGTGACCGTTAGGTAGGCTCACAAACCACTCCAACGCCGTTTCCTGGAGCGTGCTCACGAACATCTTGCAATACACGGCGTCTGACCCTCCCGACAGCATCATCTGTGTATGGAACGTGGTTAGATGAGCCTCTGGATACTCCACGCCGGTAAAGACAGCCTTGACAGGGACCACGCTCGTAGGAATAGGCGTGTAAGTGATCGCCTGAGCGAAAGGCATAGGAAAAACACGAGGTGGCGACGACGGCGCGACCTCTTCAGCAATAGGACGCCCTTGCTGCTCCTGAAGAGCTTGGCGCAGCTCCTCAGTCACCTTGGTAAGCTCATCATTCCTGGCCCGAGAGGCGGCCTGGTCCTCATGCATTCGCGCCTGCTCTATGCGCGAAGCTTCCACATTCGCGCCTGCTCTATGCTCTACCATCTGCGCCATGGTCATGGCGGCGTCGCCTTCAGCAGCGACAAGCGCCACGGGGCTTGAACGATTGCTTCTCATTTTTCTCATGAACTTAGCGAATCACAGAATGCAGCGAACAACACTTACTTCAGCTACGATCGATTCAGCGATCAATCGAAAAAAACTGTGCGAAACTCCGCAAGAAAATTCAAGAACACCGCAACCTCCAAAGAAACCTGCAACTCTACCAGAAACCACTGCTCTTCCCACGGATAACTAATCGAGCGAAAGAACTCAACTCCACCGAACAAATTACGCGTAAACAGCAGGAAAACCTCCCTTCACCGATCGAAAACCCAAACGAACGGTATAAAACGCAAATTCACCGAACAAATTTCAAGCAAACAGCGAACGATGGTTGCACCAGCACACAACCACGCAGAAAACTTCGAAAACCTTCAAGAACTCACGCTGTGGATGGGAGCAAGTTTTACACGGCCCCACGGTGGGCGCCTGATGATCCTGCCTGTTGACCGGAACGCTGGAAACTGCCTCGTCAAAGGATCGACGTGCGCACCGCTTCAAACCTCCGTTCTTCTTCGAGATCCACCTCAAGAACCTGCAAAGGAACAGAACGGCGCCGCTGCGGCCGATCGCACTCCAACGCCCAAGTCAGTGACCGAATCACCAAATACTAAGAGAACAGGAACCGTGCAAATTCTCTCTCACAGTAAGCTCTATAAATCGCAAGCGTAAAGAGTATAATCTGAACGCGCGTACCTCAGAAAGTTCGTTGAGAACTCTTATATACCTGGTCACTTTCTCTCTCCTGGCAGTTACAAACTTGGACACGTGGCTCGCATCTAGTCGTACACGTGCCTTCATCTGGAGCCTCCTTGACTTGGGCGCTGCTTCTACCCTCATTTTGCTAAGTTACTTATGCATGGTACTGCCCAGTGCATAGCTAACTTGGGAGCGCGATCTCTACTGGAACTGGCGAGTTGGGATGCCTTCGTACACCTTCCCTGTGGTCTCACCGGCCGCCTTCATAATCTGCACCACCTTCATCTCTGGCAATCTCCAATCACTAGGTCGCCTGAGTTTACATTTGGCGACTTCATCTTTACATCTGGTGACCGCCGATTCTGGTATGCTGAAGATCGGAGCACACCAACTTAATAACTGGCGACTTCACGAGCCCCCCGACTTCCTTCCCTTCTGCCAACCTGGCGCCTTGTCAACACGCCTATACTGTAGCTGGATGCCACGTCATCACTTTCGACTACTAGAGCGGTACAAATATCATACTTGATTTTTTGCAACGCCACTTTACTTTGCATATGCTTCACGTACTGCGCGCTTTTCTTTCGTCCTGTTCTTCCAACGGTGCATGCCTTCACTTGGGCGACGCCTTCACAGGGGCGACGCCTTCTTTCTTGGCGACGCCATGACCTAGGCAACGCCTTCTTTCTTGGCGACGCAACACATTACTTCAAACGGAGAAAGATAAAGGCTGAAAACCAAGGCACTTCTTTTTCTCAAACTGGTTTTTCCTTTTATTAGGGTGACATCATTAAAAAACCCCCGAGAGGGAAAAAGAGCGTCCCCTTCAACTAAATTGTTACATACTGCTTACATAAGTCAACTGAAATAAAATTTTAAGTTGGCTGCATTCCAACTGCGCGGGATAGGACCTCCATCTAAAGTCTCCAGGTTGTACGAACCGTTGCCCTTAGCCTCAGTAACTCTGAAGGGTCCGGTCCACTTGGGAGACAGCTTATTCTCCAACTCGTATGGGTGAGCTTTCCTCATCACTAGGTCGCCGACCTGAAACTGTCGCGGCTTTACCTTAGAGCTATATTGCCGCTCTACTCTTCTCTTCATCGCTTCATCTTTTATTCTAGCTTCTTCCCTGACCTCGTCTAGCAGATCCAGGTTTACCCGCCTCTCTTCATTGGATTCCTCCACCACAAAGTTTTGAAAACGTGGTGAGCTTTCATGTATTTCTACTGGAATCATCGCGTCCGACCCGTAAACCAAACTGAAAGGCGTCTCCATAGTAGAGGATTGGGGCGTGGTGTTATATGCCCATACAATCTGATCCAGCCTCTTGACCAGAACGTTGGAACTTGCCTCGTCAAAGGATCGACGTGTGCACCGCTTCAACCTCCGTCCTTCTTCAAGATCCACCTCAAGAACCTGCAAAAGAGCAGAGCGGCGCCGCTGCGGCCGATCGCACTCCAACGCCCAAGTCAGTGACCGAACCACCAAATACTAAGAGCAAGAACACTCAAGAAATCTCAAGGAACCGTGCAATGTTCTCTCTCACAGTAAGCTCTAGAACTCGCAAGCGTAAAGAGTATAATCTGAACGTGCGTACCTCAGAAAGTTCGTTGAGAACTCTTATATACCTGGTCACTTTCTCTCTCCTGGCAGTTACAGACCTGGACACATGGCTCGCATCTAGTCGTACACGTGCCGTCATCTGGAGCCTCCTTGACTTGGGCGCTGCTTCTGACACTCTTTTTGGCTAAGTTATTGATGCATGGTACTGCCCAGTGCGTAGCTAACTTGGGAGTGCGATCTCTACTAGAATTGGCGAGTCAGGGTGCCTTCGTACACCTTCCCTGTGGTCTCGCCGGCCGCCTTCGTAATCTGCACCACCTTCATCTTCGGCGATGTGCTTGCTCTGGCGATGTGCTTGCTCTGGCGATCTCCAATCATTTGGTCGCCTGAGTTTACATCTGGCGACTTCATCTTTAACCCGGTGATCGCCGGTTCTGGTATGCTGGAGATCGGAACACGCCAACTTAATAACTGGCGACTCCACGAGCCCCCCGACTTCCTTCCCTTCTGCAAACCCGACGCCTTGTCAACACGCCTACACTGTAGCTTGATGCCACGTCATCACTTCCGACTACCAGGGCGGTACACAATCCTTGGTACCTCTTCCGCCCACGCCCCTTTGGCTTTCTCTAACCTTCTTTTTAACCCCCTCAGCAGAACTCTGTTTGCCGACTCCACTTGTCCATTGGTCTGGGGGTGTTCAACCGATGCGAACACTTGTTTGATTCCTACTTCAGCACACATATTTCTCAACTGCTGACTGGCAAACTGGGTCCCGTTATCAGATATTAGGCGCCTAGGTAAGCCAAAACGGCACACAATATTCTTCCACACGAAATGTTGTACCTTGTGCGCAGTGATCTGTGCAACAGGCTCTGCCTCTATCCATTTGGTGAAGTATTCGATGGCGACGATCAAATACTTCATTTGCCTGATCGCCAGTGGGAACGGGCCCAGGATGTCGATTCCCCATGTATGGAAAGGCGACGGGCTGTATATGGATCGCAATTCTTCTGGCGGCGCCTTGTGCCAGTCGGCGTGCATTAAAGCGCCTTAAAGCGCCTTTAATTACAAATGTAACGCACTCAATCAGCGTACTTAATTAGAAAACGTAGCGCATTTAAGACGTTGAAACGCTTGGGAGCCATTATAGTACCTGAATGCTCGAAAGGGAAACTGTATTGAATGACTTTAATTACCTGGCACCTGACTAAAGGATGTTTCCATTCTGACATGGCTGTTGTACACGTGGAGGGCCTCACGACGCCGTGATCCCATCTGGGGGCGTTTCTACCCACCTGGGGACGTTCCTGCGCGTGAGTCCTCCTGCTCGGGAGTGCTACTGCGCTAGGGGTGACTTTTTGGGCGCCAACTCATGCCCCCAATCATCTAGTCACTTACTTTGAGAGCGTATTTGCCTTCCTCTCGTACCCTGCACCCGGCTGCCCTGGGCGTGACCTTCCTCTTGAGTCGTATCTGTCCCCAAGGCGTCTCTGGGGCGGCAGGGGTACTTCACGAGTCAGGCTGCCCTCCACTGATGCTATCACTATGGCCTTGAAGCCACCTTTTCCTTCTCTTTATCGCTGCCCCGGGCTATCGGAACCTGAGGCCTTCCCACGGCGTCGCTCCCTCCATGGTCTTTCCTACCCATGGGTATCGGGGAACCACACCGTAATTGCCTTGCTTTAGCACTGTTTGATCTGGCGACGCCCTGGTTGGGCGACGCCATCACCTAGGCGACGCCTTGTCTTGGCGACGCTTCCTCTTGGCGATGCTGGCACTTGGCGTCTCTCCACCTAGGCGACGCCTTGCGTTGACTTTGACCTTGACTTAGTCAACGCCCGGATACGGGACGGTACAAATACTTTATCTTATTATGTATATATTTAATTATTGATCCTGCCTGTTGACCAGAACGTTGGAACCTGCCTCGTCAAAGGATCGACGTGTGCACCGCTTCAAACCTCCGTCCTTCTTCGAGATCCACCTCAAGAACCTGCAAAAGAACAGAGCGGCGCCGCTGCGGCCAATCGCACTCCAACGCCCAAGTCAGTGACCGAACCACCAAATACTAAGAGCAAGGACACTCAAGAAATCTCAAGGAACCGTGCAATGTTCTCTCTCACAGTAAGCTCTAGAACTCGCAAGCGTAAAGAGTATAATCTGAACGTGCGTACCTCAGAAAGTTCGTTGAGAACTCTTACATACCTGGTCACTTTCTCTCTCCTGGCAGTTACAGACCTGGACACGTGGCTCGCATCCAGTCGTACACGTGCCATCATCTGGAGCCTCCTTGACTTGGGCGCTGCTTCTGACTCTCTTCTTCGCTAAGTTATTTATGCATGGTACTACCAAGTGCATAGCTAACTTGGGAGCGCGATCTCTACTGGAATTGGCGAGTTAGGGTGCTCTCGTACACCTTCCCTGTGGTCTCGCCGGCCGCCTTCATAATCTGCACCACCTTCATTTCTGGCGATGTGCTTGCTCTGGCGATCTCCAATCACTTGGTCGCCTGGGTTTACATCTGGCGACTTCACCTTTAACCCGGTGATCGCCGGTCCTGGTACGCTGGAGATCGGAACACGCCAACTTAATAACTGGCGACTCACGAGCCCCCCGACTTCCTCCTCTTCTGCCAACCTGGTGCCTTGTCAACACGCCTACACTGTAGCTTGGTGCCACGTCATCACTTCCGACCACCAGGGCGGTACACAAGCCCCCCAGTCTTAAGCGAAGACTTGTCTAGCGAAAAGACTAAAAGGGTCACGTCAACACCGATCTACGTGGCACTGACGCAGAATTCCAAGCGGTTGTACTTTCTGCTTCTCTGACGCTCCACCAAACCCCTCACCCATCGCTCGACACGTGGCTTCATCAACGGTTACCTTCAGTTACCGTTTGCGCTTCCCAAACCCATTTCGAAAAACCCTTAAACCCATTTTCACTCCACTGTTCCATCACTTTTCTTCGTATTCGCAAACGCTCCAACCTTCTTCTGCAAAAAAGCTTTCGACGTTCTTCAACTTCCCGAATCACCAACATCCTTCATCGCCTTTCTGATCATAAAAAGGTACTTCCTTTCCTTCTTCTGCTGGTTTTTCCTGCATTTCAACCGATTCGCATCATCCTTTAACTGTCTGGTGCATACGTTGTGGGTTGCTTTTTCCATTTCTCCTTCTACGTAACTTAGGGCTCTGTCAGCGTCTCAACGAACCTACGTTCGTTCGTTTTTCACCTTTCTTCCATGATCGAGTCAGCCTCTGTGACCCCTGATCATTTTTCCTTTTCTTCTTCCTTTGCAGCTTCAACAATAACTCGCTCAAAGATCACCCCAAATCATCCTCCTTCATCACGAAACCCTTCCTCACGAGCACACGACCCACCGTGAGCACGCGGCGCTTCGTCTTCTCAGGCTGAGAGGCCTGCACCTTCCCGCCCCAACCTGGCCCAGGCTACTCCGCCTGTCACCGGAGGAGCTTCCGTCCCCCCACCAGACTTCAAGAAACTATATCCCTGGGCCAACTCGATCCTGTTGGGGGAAACATCTTCCGTGAACACTGCTGGGGCAGTTTTGCGATTGACTAAGGGGGATGTACCTCACCAATCATTCCACAAGGAGCACGACGAGAAGATGACAGTGCTACCTTGCCCCCCTGGCCTGCCAGTTTGCGCTGACGACAAGGCAAACAACGGCGGACCCTTCTGTTTCGTCTACACAACCCTATTCAAGAAGGTGAAACTCAGGTTTCCCTTTACCCGCTTTGAGAGGGAGCTTCTCACCGAGCTCAACATCGCCGCCGCCCAGCTTCATCCCAACAGCTGGGCGTTCGTGCGAGCGTTCCAAGTGATGTGCGACCATCTAGGGTTGCCAGCATCTGTAGATGTATTTTTGTTTCTCTTCGAAGCCAAGCACCCAGGAGACCGCCTGTGGGTAAGCTTGAATGGGATTGCTGGGAGATCAATCCTTTCCATCTTCCAGCAATCCTATAAAGACTGGAAGGGCAAATTTGTCCAGATACGCCCCAACGAAAAAGACGCGTCGCTGCTCGACGGTTTCCCCTTGTACTGGGTGAACAAGGGGAACAAAGAGTCCAAGAGCTGCTTCAGGAGACCCAGAAGTCCTGATAGCATGGGCGCTTTGGACAGAGATCTCTGCTTCTTTTGGAAGAGTGTGGCGGATGCCAACATCACCTTCCTCACCACCACCCTGATCTGCTTCGAATTCTTCGAGGACCAACTCGAAATTCGAATAGGTTAGAACATTTAAGCTATTATTTTGATACTACTTCTGTTAACTGTTTCTGGGCGTCTTGTGCGTTATGCGCAAGACTTTGGTTTTATTTCTCTGCACTATTTGTCTGCTCTGTCGCATACTGTCTTATGCATTTATCTTCTCTCTGAACTAACCCATGCATTTTTGCTCTATGCAGAGAACATGTTGGGCCAGGGCAAGCTTGCTGAATTAAGGGCGCTCGCCCGAATCCACGGGTTGGCAACGGGTTCCCAAACAGTGCCAAATTCCGTGGTGGAGATCGCCGCCACACAGGGCCGATCGCCACCCAAGGACCCAGCTCCTTCCGATGTCCAACCCGCCGCTCAACGCAAGAAACTTGTCCTCAAAAGACCCAAGAGGAAAACTCCCCAGGTAGTCCACGAGGAGGAGGAGGAAGACGACGAGGCCACTGAAGATGGCCTTGTCACGAAGAGGAAGAGGGTGGCACCTTCTTCACCATCTGCACCACCCCCTCTTCCAGCATGAACACCGCCATCTACGCCTGCTCCACCTCCATCATCGCCACCCCCACAAGCTCCTGCTTCGCCAGTCCAAGCCATTCCATTGGCAACTGCACCACCCGCGGTCGAGGCCGCCGAAGCCAATTTCTTGGAGGACCCCCCGAGCGCCTCCACACCATATGTATCAGCTGGAGGGGGTCCTCCTTCAAATACCTCAGCCGCAGACATTGCTCCAATCGGGGATGAGGTTACCCATACTTCTCCAATCCTGATTACCGAATCCCCGACGTCGCCACCACGCCCAGAAGCGCCTACTGAAGAACCAACTAAAGAAGGTGGCGACGAAAACCAACAACAGCCCCCCCCAGCGCCTCTACAAGCAGCAAAACTCCCTCTTGAGGTCACGAGGATGTGGGAGCCTTTATCTGCCACGCTGAAGACGATAGCAGAAGACATCCCCGCCATCATAACCAGGGCTGTGGAGAGCTCCACCAGGAAGCTCCAGGACGACCTCTTCAACCTTAGAACTGAGAACAGCACCATGAGGGTTGAGGTGGAGAAGTTGTCCTTCAATCTGACACTCGCGGAGATTGAACACTCCCGAGTAGAAGATGCGATGAGCACCGAGCTCCGGTTGGCGCGCAAGGAGGCCACTGAACTCCGCCATAAGGTGCAGCAACTGGCTCAAGAAAAGATTGAACTAGAGAGCAAGATTGTGCCTTATCGCGTTAAGGTGGCTAACTTAGAGGCCTCGATAAAAACTGACGCTGCCAAGGTGAAGAAACTGGAGCAGAGGTCCGCTGATCGGGAGATCTTCCTTGGTAAGGTGGAGAAGGCGAGGGACGACGCCATGGCTGAGCTTGCCGAGGCCAACAAAGAGAAGGGGAAGATCGCTGCTGAATTGGGTCAAGTGCAAGCAGAATCCAAGAAGGTTGCTGAAGACCTTCTCCAGGCTCAAGAAACCAACGAAAAACTCAAGAAGCAGGTCGAAGAGCTGGAGCAGCGGAATAAGGGGCTGAAGGAACAAACTGAAGGACTCCAGAAACAGATTGAAGATCTTAATATGAGTTCTACCCAAATTCTGGCTGCTGGATTCGCGGCTGCACGGGAACAGTTTGCATGCCTGTTCCCCGATCTGGATCTCAGCATGGTGTCCCTAAACAACGAGGTGGTGGATGGGAAGGTGGTTCCCGTCGAAGACTGATCAATTTCCCCTCATCCACCACCTTTATGCTTTTTCTTTGTATGCAATTGTAAAAACTCCATACTTTCCTGTGTACGTGTTTTTTAACTGATATTTACTTAATGAAATTGCCTTGGTATTTCGTCTTGTAACTTCTTTGGCTGCTTTAACTTCCCTTGCGCAATTTTCCTCAGCGAAATGACTTAGCAATTTCGTAGGCACGCTCTTGTACTTAACTGTTTCGAACCATTTCAACTTCGAATAATAATCACATTATCAACTTGTAATCTTAAGGTAATTAACCTTAGCGCAAAATCACTCTTCAAGCAACGACCACCTGTATGCTTTTTCTTTGTATGCAATTGTAAAAACTCCATACTTTCCTGTGTACGTGTTTTTGAACTGATATTTACTTAATGAAATTGCCTTGGTATTTCGTCTTGTAACTTCTTTGGCTGCTTTAACTTCCCTTGCGCAATTTGCCTCAGCGAAATGACTTAGCAATTTCGTAGGCACGCTCTTGTACTTAACTGTTTCGAACCATTTCAACTTCGAATAATAATCACATTATCAACTTGTAATCTTAAGGTAATTAACCTTAGCGCAAAATCACTCTTCAAGCAACGAACTTTAACTCAACCCCTGGCTTCAAAACATTTCTTCACCCGATCTGCTTCATCAAAACGGGTCTTTAACTTTCTCGCCACCGTTCAAACTTTTCCTGGTCGCCAAAGACTCTTGGCGATATCAGCTTCTTTCTGGCTTCATGCCTTGGCCATTGTTCTTTTATCTGGGGGTAGAGGCGCCTTTCGGATCCTTCTCTACCTTCCTGCACTTCAGAACAAAGATGGGTGGCTAGGCGCTCTCTTCGAACCTACCTTAGCCACCTTCCAAACTTCGTCCACCCTCAACACCATACCTGAACTCGTTCGAGACGAGAAGGATTTTATCTTGCCTAAACTCGCTCATAGGCGAGAAGGTCTTTTACTTGCCTGAACTCGCTCATAGGCGAGAAGGTCTTTTACTTGCCTCCACATTGCCCCGGGGGTTACATCTTCTCGCCCCCAGAAACACTGAGGACTTTTTACTGGTGCCTCTACATTGCCCCAGGGGTTACATCTCCTCGCCCCCAGAAACACTGAGGACTTTTCGCTCTTCCTCGCCTACACTCGCTCGACGGCGAGGAGGTCTTTAACTCGCCTCACGACATGCGAGGGCGTTGAGGTCTTTAACTGGTGCCTCCGATCGCCGAAAGACGATGAGGACTTTAACTTTAACTCGTGCCTCCAATCGCCGAAAGACGATGAGGACTTAAAACTTTTAACTTGTGCCTCCGATCGCCGAAAGACGATGAGGACTTAAAACTGTAACTTGTGCCTCCGATCGCCGAAAGACGATGAGGACTTAAAACTTTTTAGAAAGCATGCAATATATCTTTAACTTGCCTTAAGTCACATATAAGTGACAAGGTCTTTCTTCGAAACTTTCTGAAAACAACAGGCACGCAATCTAAAACAACTTGTACTTTGAAAACTTCTCTTTATTGGGTGGCCTCATTAAAAACCCTCCTTAGGGAAAAAAGAGTGCCCCCTTCAAACTGTTTTAACAGAGACATTGTAATATAACTTCGTGTTTATCTTTACTTACAAAGTTCTCAACTGTAATATAACTTGAGGTGCGTGGCGTTCCAAGTGCGAGGAATCGCCCCTCCTTCCAATGTCTCTAAGCGGTAGGCGCCGTTCCCGAGCGCCTCGGTTATTCTGAACGGCCCCGTCCACTTGGGCGACAGTTTATTCTCCATCTCGTACTGGTGGGCTTTCCTCATCACCAGGTCGCCTTCTCTAAACTGTCCTGGCATCACCATCGAGTTGTATCTTCGTTCAATCTTTCTCTTCACCGCTTCAGCCTTCAATCTCGCCTCTTCCCTGATCTCATCCAGTAGATCCAGGTTCAGCCTTCTCTCTTCATTCGAGTCTTCCTCTACAAAGTTCTGGAATCTCGGCGAGCTCTCCTGGATCTCTACTGGAATCATCGCATCACACCCATAGACCAAGCTGAACGGGGTCTCATGGGTTCCTGACTGCTCGGTGGTGTGGTACGCCCAGACTATACGGGGTACCTCCTCAGCCCAGCTTCCTTTGGCTTTCTCTAGCCTTCTCTTCAAACCTCTCAGCAACACCCGATTAGCTGACTCCACCTGGCCATTCGTCTGAGGGTGCTCGACGGATGCAAACACTTGTTGAATTCCCACCCCCTCGCACAGCTTCTTCAACAAGTGACTTGCAAACTGAGTCCCATTGTCTGACACCAGGCGCTTGGGCACTCCAAACCGGCACACAATATTCTTCCACACGAATCCTTCGATCTTGTGTGCGGTGATCTGGGCCACTGGCTCTGCTTCGATCCACTTGGTGAAATACTCAATCGCCACCACCAAGTACTTCATCTGCCTGATCGCCAGCGGGAATGGTCCCAGGATGTCGATTCCCCAAGTATGAAACGGCCAAGGGCTGTAGATCGACTTCAACTCCTCGGGAGGCGCCTTGTGCCAATCGGCGTGCTGTTGGCATTGTTTGCAACATTGGGCATACTTCTTGCAGTCTTCTCTCATCGATGGCCAGTAGTAACCTGCACGGAGAGTCCTTGCGGCCAGAGCTCGACCCCCGACGTGGCTTCCGCATATACCTTCGTGGAGCTCTGCCATGATTCTCGTGCACTTCTCGCCATGTATGCATTCCAGGAGTGGGTGAGTGAACCCAAACCTGTACAGATCGCCATCAATCAATGTGTATTTGCTAGAATTTTTCTTTACCTTCCTAGCCTCTGTCGGATCCAGAGGGAGAAGGCCATCTGCCAGGCACCGCTTGTACTATGTTATCCAGGTGTCTGGCTCGTGGATAGCGCAGACCTGCGTCGTGTTCACCTTCTCTCGTCGACATGCTCTAATTCTCGGCGATCTCAAAGTCTCTTGCGTCAGGGACTTATGACTTCTCGCTGCTTTCTCCGTCAACTTGCTTATCTGAAGGACCAGGTGATCTGCTACAAATGCTCTCGGCGTCTTCAGAGTTTCTTGAATCACCGTCCTCTGCCTACCCCCCTTGCCTGAACTGGCGAGCTTAGCCAGAAAGTCAGCTCGGGCATTCTGCTCTCTGGGCACATGCACTACTTCAAAGGATGCAAAGGAACTCTTCAATTCCTGCACATACTCCAAGTAAGCCGCCATTTGTGGATCTTTAGCCTGGAACTCGCCTGTTACTTGCCCTGTGACTAGCAGCGAGTCACTCTTAGCCATTAACACCCTGGCTCCCATCTCTTTGGCCAGCAAAATCCCGGCGATCAGCGCCTCATATTCTGCTTGATTGTTGCTGGCTTTGAAAGCAAATCTCAAAGATTGTTCGATCAGCACGTCGTTGGGTCCTTCCAAGATGACTCCAGCACCGCTACCCTGCTGGTTCGACGATCCATCCACCAAGAGCACCCAACGGAAGTCGTCCCCTTCAACTCGCGTCGCCTCAGATGAGAGCTCAACCACGAAATCTGCAAAGATTTGCCCCTTGATCGGTCCTCGGGGCTCATACTTAATATCAAACTCTGACAATTCTATTGCCCACTTCACCATCCTTCCTGCAACATCAGGCTTCTTCAAGACCTTCTGGATGGGCAGGTCAGTCATCACCAGTATGGTGCAGCTATGGAAATAGTGGCGCAACCTCCTCGCCGAAAATACCACAGCCAGCGTAGCCTTTTCCAGGGCCTGATATCTCGTTTCGGGGCCCTGCAACACCTTACTAACAAAGTAAATAGGCTTCTGAGCCTGATCTTGATCCTGGGCGAGCACCGCACTCACCGCCCTCTCAGTTACAGCAAAATACAACCTGAGAGGGGTTCCCACCAGCGGTTTGCACAGAACCGGCGGGCTCGCCAGATATTCCTTAAGCTTGACGAAGGCTTCCTCACACTCCTTCGTCCAAGCAAACTTGTTATTGCGCCTCAAGCACTGAAAATAGGGATGGCCCCTTCATCAGCTCCTTCTCGAAAAAGGTGAAGGGCAGGCGTAGCTTCAACCTTTTGAAGATGGCAGAGTAGACGAAGACGAAGGGCACCCCCATTGGTGGCCCTATCGTCCGCGCAGATGGGCATCCCTCGAGGAGGAATGCAGATTCGGATGTTGAAATCGTTTTCCCTGTCGATGGCGCAAGAAGGCTCATCGGGGTTGTTGCTCAGCAGGGATGTGAGGTGGCCCTGGGGCAGTAGGGTGGAGGTGTCGGCGAGCAACGCCAGGGGGGCCCAGTCGTAGACCCTGGCGTTGTCGTGGTAGGAGGTTGCAACGGGTGGTGGTGGAGCTGGCGCACTTGCGGAAGGCTGTGCACCAGAAGACGAGGCAATAATGCGAGCGGTTTGTTTCAAGCGAGCCATCGCGAGATAGCTCCAATGGAGGAAAAACGAAAAGTCAGAATGAATGGAAGAAGAAGGAATGATGAATGGTTCGGTGAAAACAGAGAAAGGGAAGGAGAAAGAAATGCCCAGGTGAAAAGAGGAAGAAGGAGAAGCAGAAATCAGAGCAAGAACGCGAAAAACCCTAGCACGGGTCGAGAGAGGGAAAACAGAGAAGATGAATGCATGATAACGAGAAAGATGAATGCAATCGGTAAAAGTAACCTAAGTGGACCAAGGAAGAAGAAAAACCATACCTTTGAATGATCGCAAGAGCCTTGAAGGTAGAAAACTGGAAGAAGGATGGAAGCGCAGAGAGAGTTCGCAGAAAGTCTAAGAGTTGATTGAAGAAGATGAAGAAACAGTGAAGGCGCGCGCCTATTTGAAAAAGGGAAGCGCTAGCGACACTCCACGCTGACCGTTGATGCGTCCACGCGTCGCAAGATTAAGGGAGGAAGTTGTAACTGATCCGATCGGTCATCGGTAGTCGATGACGTCAGCAACAGAGAACCACGTGGACCACTCGCAGGGTGACACGTGGACCAGGTGGCAGAGAGGTCAGGGGGACGATCGCCAAGAGTGGTGATCGGTGGTCAGTAACCAAGTTACCACCGACAGATCAGGCGGCAGAGAGGTCGGGGGATAGATCACCCAGAATGGTGATCGGTGGTCAGTAGCCAAGTGGCCACCAGCAGACCAGTTCCCAGACTCGCGCCTGGAGGCAGAGCGCGAGAAGCGAATAAACACTGATCAGTCATCGGGTGTATTGTCATCGGGGTCTCGTGTTACACGCAGTTAAACTGGGACTGAGGTTCCCAGCGAGAGTGTTACGCATGGATCTCGCATGAGCACACCTCAGGGAATCATGCACGAGAGTGGCCTGAGGGAACTAGTAAGCCAGTCAGTGATTGGTGATTCCCTCAACCCATTACGTGCGTGGCATCGTGAAGGGTAAGTCGCCTACGCAGAGAGCAACGTTTGGTGAGTGTGCCTAGACCAGCCACACCCGATGTTCTCCTAAGAGTATGCGATTTACCCAGATAAGAGAAATATCCTAAGCTACTCCGCGAGGGCGTAACTTAGGCACAAAAAGAGAAGCGCTAGAGCCCTTCCAGTAAATGACACGTGTGTGGTTAGATGTGAGTTGCAGGCCTCCACGTGTCACCATCTGAGAGGGGTGCGGTCCAAACAAAAGTGCACTCCGTACCATTAAGGGTACAGACAGGCGCAGCCCAGCGCAGAGACGCGCGGACACGCACAGACACCCACACTCTCTGATTCTGCAGGTACACTGTCTCTGAAAAGCGTAACAGGTTTCTGACACATGCCAGAAAAGCATAACAGAATTCTGTTATGCCTAGAAACAGAGACAGAGAGATAAAAGGAGGAATCAGGGAGTGAAGTGGGGGATGCGAAAAACAGAGAGCAAGAGTTTTTCACACACACTACTAGTTTTCTAGTCTTTGGTGGTTTTGTGGACTAACTTGATCGTCGGAGTGCAAACGGCCGCTAGAGGCGCCGTCTGTGTGTTTTGCAGGTCACGTTTGGAGATCCAAGAGGAGGTTCTGAGGGTGATTCTGTAGAAAACGCCAGTCGCGTAGGCGGGACCAAGAGTGCTACGAAGCGATTCCTCCACGTTCGAGTTGCCGGCAGGATCATTTAGCGCCCACCGTGGGGCACGAGTGAATCGTTCTCCCATATATACCACAGTTTTAAAGCTTACCAGAGTTTTATCAGTTTCGTTGATAGAGAAAGATGCCTAGAAACAGACAGCCATCGCCTGCGCCATCCGCTGACGAAGGAGCTGTGACAATGGCGCAGGTCTTGGAAATGGTGCGCACGCTGCAGGATAATGCCGCAGCGTCAAAGGTTGAACAAGAGAGGATGCAGACGGAGTTAGCTGCGTCGCAAAGCAGGAACGACGAGCTGAATCGCTTAAATGAGGAGTTGAGAAGGACGTTGCAGGCGCAGAGGGAACACATGGTTGACGAAAGGGTGTCTAGACAGCCCTCACCTCCAAGAGTGTTCCCCATGCCATTCTCCCCTGAGATCATGGGAACCATGGTGCCTCCCAACCTGGTGGGGGTAAAGGCATCGTTCAAAGGGGTAGAAGACCCGGAGGCGCATCTGACGGCGTTCCACACCCAGATGATGTTGTCTGGGGGTTCAGACGTTGTCTACTGCAAAATGTTTATGAGTACGCTCAGCGGAATCGCCATGGAGTGGTTCGTGAGCCTACCAGAAGGACACATCACGTCTTTCTCTCAGTTCTCGAAGCTCTTCACTGAACAATACATCGTAAACAAGGCACCTGCAGTGGTGTCCTACGATCTGTTCGACGTGCGCCAATACCAGGGGGAGTCGCTGAAGGACTACCTCAACCGCTTTGGGGCACAAGTGGTTAGATTGCCCAGCAAAGATGAAGATATGCTGGTGCACGCGTTCAAGAAGGGAGTGCTGCCTGGCCCCTTCAGCGAATCTCTCATCAGGAGCCATCCCAGCACCTTTGTAGAGATCCGACGACGTGCGGTGGCACACATAGTGGCAGAAACAGAGGTTTCTGAGAAGAGAGGAAGTGCTGCACCGCCAAGGCCGCGTGGAGGGCAAGGAAAGCCATAGTAGGCAAGGGTGCATGAGGCCAAGGAGGGGAAGAAGGTGCGGGAAAAACCTCGCCCCTATGCACCAGGCAAAGACCAGAGCAGGGGGCGTGCAAGGGAGAATAACGCACCCCCGAGATACAACTTCATGGTGGGATTGGCGGATCTCATTGCCCTTCCTGCTATAGCCGCAAGACTACGAGTACCAGAGAAGACAGATAAGGTACTTGGAAGGAAGAAGAATGAATGGTGTGAGTTTCATCAGGCCTTTGGCCACACACTTCATTCCTGTTTGGCGCTGGGGCACCAACTGGCAGAGTTGGTGAAGTCTGGTTTTCTAGCAGATTACCTGCGTGAGCCGCAGGGTGATCGCGCGTCAGGGTCCCACACTGGAGAACAGCAGCATGAAGTCCCTGTGCATGGGGAAGTGCAGACGATCGCGGGAGGCTTCTCTGGTGGGGGATGCACAGCTTCACAAAGAAGGAGATACGCTCGATCGGTGATGGCGGTAGATGCAGTGAATGAGAGTCATTACCCCGAAGTGGACATTATCTTCAGGAAGGCTGACCTACGGGACGTTGTCCCGCACGACAACGACCCTGTGGTCATTTCTCTCATCACAGCAGGAAGACGAGTGCATAGAGTACTCGTAGATCAAGGAAGCTCGGCGGACGTCATGTTCTGGCCAACATTCAACAAGCTACAGTTGTCCCCTGATCAGCTAAGACCGTATACCGGGTGTCTCTACGGTTTTGCAGGAGATCAGGTAGAGGTGCGGGGATACATCGAGCTGAGGACAATGTTCACTGACGGAACGACAGCCCGCACTGAAAAGATAAAGTACCTGGTGGTGAACGCCCCTTCTGCGTACAATGTCTTGTTGGGGAGGCCCACACTCAATAGACTGGGCGCAATACCATCGACGAGGCATATGAAGTTGAAGCTGTCGTCGATGGAGGGGACTGTGATAACCATCAGGTCGGATCAGGCTGAGGCAAGACGCTGTTATGAGAACAGCTTGAAGCAAAAGAGAAGTGTGTGCCACGTCACCACAAAACCACCACCAGGCGTGCACGAAGAGCGATCGGTGGTCAGAGAGACACAGGGCGCTCAGAGGATGGAGGATGCTGCGGTGGGGGGCTCCCAGGTAGCCCAAGTCGAAGAAGAAGAGGAAGGCGCGATCACTCCCCGCGAGTCAGGAATCGCGAGGGCGGTCATCGCCAGTGAGAGAAGGCCCCACCCAGCTGAAGGATGGGTCGAAATGGACATCGGGGGAAGAAAGTTCAAGTTAGGGGGATCCCTCGTTGAAGAAGAGCGAAGGCTGATCGTGGGTGTGATTGAGAAGCACATGAATGCTTTTGCATGGTCAGCATCCGACATGCCAGGAATCGACCCCGATTTCCTCTGCCATCGGCTGTCGATGGACCCTATGGTTCGACCTGTGCGACAGAGGCGAAGGAAATTCAACGAGGAGAAGAGGAAGGTGATCCACGATGAAGCGCAAAAGCTCCTTGCCGCGGGCCACATCAGAGAAATCCAGTACCCCGAGTGGCTAGCGAATGTGGTACTGGTTCAAAAGGCAAGCGGCAAGTGGAGGATGTGCGTGGACTTCACTGACCTCAACAAGGCGTGCCCCAAGGATTCTTACCCCTTACCCAGTATAGATGCTCTAGTTGATAGCGCCTCGGGGGGAAAGCTACTCAGCTTCTTGGACGCTTTCTCGGGGTATAACCAGATCAGGATGCACCTAATGGATGAATGCAAGACTGCGTTTATGACGGAACGGTCTTGCTACTGCTACAAGGTCATGCCATTTGGGTTAAAGAATGCGGGGGCTACCTACCAGCGGCTCATGGATAGGGTGCTCTCGCCCATGCTGGGAAGGAACGTACACGCCTATGTAGATGACATGGTGGTTACGTCCCAAGAGAAGAAGCATCATGCAGCTGATCTGGAAGAGCTGTTCACCACCATTGCCAAGTACAGGCTGAAGCTCAACCCTGAGAAATGCATTTTTGGTGTAGAGGCTGGGAAGTTCTTGGGTTTCCTCTTAACAGAGCGGGGAATCGAAGCCAACCCGGAGAAGTGTGCGGCGATCGTGGCGATGAGGAGCCCAACGACGGTGAAGGAAGTACAGCAGCTCACCGGTCGCTTGGCGGCCTTGTCCCGGTTTATGTCCGCTGGAGGGGAGAAAGGTCACCCATACTTCCAGTGTCTCAAACGCAACAGCAGATTTCTCTGGACACAGGAGTGCGAGGAGGCCTTCATCAAGTTAAAGGGGTATCTGGCGAGCCCACCAGTCTTGCGGAAACCTCAGGTAGGCATCCCTCTTCGTCTATATTTTGCTGTGACGGAGAGAGCAGTCAGCTCAGTCCTGGTGCAAGAGCAGAACCAGGCCCAGAGGCCTGTTTACTTCGTGAGTAAAGTGCTGCAAGGCCCTGAAATGAGGTACCAAGCCCTCGAGAAGGCTGCTCTAGCGGTGGTGTTTTCAGCCAGAAGACTCAGGCATTACTTCCACAGCTTCACAGTGGTGGTGATGACTGATCTGCCTATCCAGAACGTATTGAAGAAACCCGATGTAGCAGGCAGGATGGTCAAATGGGCAGTAGAATTGTCAGAATTTGACATTCAGTACGAGCCCCGAGGACCGATCAAGGGGCAGGTGTTCGCGAACTTTGTAGTCGAGCTGTCATCGATCGCGACACCTGCAGAAGGGCTAGATTTTCGATGGGTGTTATCGGTAGATGGCTCCTCTAATCAGCAGGGAAGCGGCGCTGGAGTCATCCTGGAAGGACCAAATGGAGTACTGATCGAGCAGTCCCTCCGCTTTGCCTTCAAAGCTAGCAACAATCAGGCAGAGTATGAGGCCCTGATCGCAGGAATGTTGCTAGCAAGAGAAATGGGAGCAAGAAATCTGCTGGCCAAGAGCGACTCTTTACTGGTCACCGGGCAGGTTACGGGGGAGTTCCAAGCAAAGGATCCCCAGATGGCAGCCTACTTGGAGTATGTGCAGCTCCTGAAGACGTCCTTCGCCGAGTTTGAGTTAGTGCACGTGCCAAGAGAGCAAAATGCCCGAGCAGACCTACTTGCCAAGCTGGCCAGCTCAGGCAAGGGGGGGAAGCAGAGGACCGTCATTCAGGAGACCCTGAAGGTGCCGCGCGCGTTCGTATCAGACAACCAGGTGCTTCATGTATACAAGTCAATGGAGCTTCTAACGATCGGTCATCGGTCGTTGACCCAAGAAACGCTAAGAGCACCGAGGGTGAGATCGCGACCGTCAAAGACCGATGAGTCGATGGAGGTCCATGCGGAGAAGGAACCCGACACTTGGATGACGCCATACCAGCTATACTTAGAAGATGGTGTACTCCCGCTCGATCTGGCAGAGGCAAAAAGAATAAAGAGGGGTTCAAGTAAGTTTACTCTTATAGATGGAAGCCTATTTCGATTTGGATTTTCTCACCCTGTGCAGATCTGTGTACACGACGAGCAATGCACCAGACTCATGTCTGAGCTGCACGAGGGGGTGTGCGGAAGCCACGTAGGTGGTCGCGCTTTGGCAAGTAGAATACTCCGCGCGGGGTACTACTGGCCAAAGCTGAAGGAAGATTGCATAAGGTTTGCTCAGCGATGCAAACAGTGTCAACTGCATGCAGATTGGCACAAGGCACCCCCTGAGGAGTTGAGGTCCATCCATAGCCCGTGGCCATTCCATACATGGGGGATTGACATCCTAGGACCCTTTCCCCTGGCGACAAGGCAGATGAAGTTCCTCATCATGGCCATCGAGTATTTCACCAAGTGGGTGGAGGCAGAGCCAGTCGCACACATCACCGCACAGAAAGTCGAACACTTCGTCTGGAAGAACATTGTCTGCCGCTTCGGAATACCCAAGAGGCTGGTTTCCGACAAGGGCACCCAGTTCACAAGTCATCAGCTGAGGAAGATGTGTGAAGAGTTAAAGATACAACAGGTTTTCGCTTCAGTGGAGCACCCACAAACCAATGGGCAGGTGGAGTCAGCAAATCGAGTGCTGCTCAGGGGGCTGAAGCGAAGACTAGACAAGGCCAAAGGAGGCTGGGCAGAGGAGGTCCCCAGAATTGTATGGTCTTATCACACCACCCCACAGTCCAGCACCCATGAGACACCCTTCAGCCTTGTCTATGGGACAGATGCCATGATTCCTGTGGAGATACAGGAGAGCTCCCCCAGATTCTTGAACTTCGTTGCTGAAGAGTCCAATGAAAAGCGTAAGGTGAATCTGGATCTGCTAGACGAAGTGCGAGAAGAGGCCAGAGTCAGTGCTGAAGCTGTGAAGAGAAGAGTAGAGCGGAGGCACAACTCTAAAGTGAGGCCCAGGCGCTTCCAGGAAGGTGATCTGGTGATGAGAAAGGCGCATCAGAATGACATGCAGAACAAGTTATCCCCAAAGTGGACAGGCCCGTACAGAGTGGTGAAAACATTGGAGAACGGAGCCTATCGCCTAGAGACTTTGGAGGGAGGAGCAATCCCCAGAACGTGGAACGCCACCCACTTAAAATTTTATTTCAGTTAAAGTTGTACAGTAATGGCATTCCCGCGCTAAAAGATACATGCTTTGTATGTGGTGGAAACAGTTGAACAGACAAGGGGGCACTCTTTTCCCTAAGGAGGGTTTTTAACGAGGCCACCCAATTAAAGAAAAATTTCCAGCATATAAAGTGTGCTCAAGTATTAAAAGTTAAAATCCTCCTTGCCCCAAGTGCAAGTGCAGGTGATTGGTTAGACCCTACTTGCCCTAGGCGCAAGTACTGGCACCGATCTAAGTCTTCCTCACCCCAGGTGTGAGCGCAAGCAGTTAAAGGTTTGAAAAGCCAGGGGTGCTAGTAAGACTAAGGGAGGGAAAGGAAAGGTTTTGACAAAACGTCCTTACCCACTTGGCATACGCCAATATTGGCCCAGTAAGACTCTTAGTCCGAAACCTTCCTCACCCCAGGAGTGAGGCAGGGAATGAGCGACTCAACCCGCCAAAGGGTGACGACCTTGGGGAAAGTAAGAGGGGTTAGCGAGAAACACTTTTCTTTCCCCAAGACGAGGCATCACCTTGAGCGATCGATGTCGAAGTCCTCTATGCACTTAGCGCTAGAGCGACAGAGAAGCTAAGTAAAGACTAAAGAACGATCACTGATGAGTCGTCAGTAATTGGCTAGTGGTGCAAAGCAGCGCACGAGGACTGTTAAACACTAAGCTGAGGGAATAGCCAGTCGTGATCAAGTAGAAGTGAAAGAATAAGAGAAGCAGATCGCGCTAAGCCTAAGCTGGTTAACACTTAGTCGTGCGCAAAGTGAAAGACAAAGCTTAAGATCGCGCTAAGCCTAAGCTGGTTAACACTTAGTCGTGTGCGAAAGGAAAGGTAAAGCCCAAGATCGCGCTGAACCTAAGCCAGCTAACAGTTAGTCGCGCACATAAAGATAAGTGAAGCTCAAAGAGAATACAAGGGAAGAAACTTATGCAAGAAAAGAAGCATTGAGATATTATATTCACAGTCAAGTCTTATACAATTTTAAAGTACAAAGAAAAATTGTGCAGAAGATAAATTTACAGAGAAGAGAAAAGCTTAAGGGGCAGGAGGGATGAGCTTTCCATCCACCACTTCATGATAGATGCTGAACTGCGAGAGGTCCAGGTCTGGGAGAACGCATCTGATTTGCTCGAGTGCTAGCTCGAATCCATCTGTAAGGGCATCAGCACCCACATTCATCAAATCAGCCTTCTCCACCTCCAGTTCTTGCTTTGAAGCCTCCGCAGCATCTCTCTCAGTGGTGACGGCAGCAAGGGAGGAGGTAGCTTCAGACAGTTTGCCCACCACCTCCTCAAGTCTCTTCTCCCCAGCAGCAGCTGCTTCTTTGGTGGACTCGAGCTCCCCCACTAGCTGAGTGTTCAGTTGGCGCAGGGAGGAAGTCTCGGCCCTAAGCTCCACCACCGCGCAGTCCAAAGAGCTCACCGTCTGCCCCATCAAGATCTCCGTCTTGATGGTCTCTTGGACCTGCGCTAGGTATTCCCTCCTAGCCTTCTCCACCATGCCTCGCATCAGTTCAACGGACCCTTGACCAGCTTCAAAGTCACTTCGCAGTGACTCCTTGTCGTGCTCAAGCTCCTTCACCCTCTTCTCCAGGGCTATTTGCTTGCGATGCTGGGTGGAGAGAGCACTACCTGCCTTGCCAGGTGCATGTCCACCTCATCACCATTCCACTCGACGAGCTCCCGGTTGCTAATGAGCTGTCGAACCAGGGTGATGACCCTGCTGAAATTCTCGTGGGTGGCCCCAGAAGCGCTTGGGCGCGAGCTAGACCCACCACATTCAGCAGTGGTGGTAGGGATTGGCAGCAGTGGTGGTGGTGCACCCCCAGTTTGGGCAGAAGCGCCCCCAGCAGGATGAGCGGATGGACCAGGTGATTGGCCTGCAGGGGGGGAAGATGGCAGCTTGGTAGTTGGAGGCAACTGCTGGCCTGGAGAAGGAAGGTTGGTGGGCTTTGAGGCAGTTTGAGCGCAGGGAGGAGGGGAAGACCCTTCCTCTACTTCCACCACCTCAATCTCTCCAGGCTGGAGAGATGAGGCCCCCTCAACTGCTGCTCTCTTCCTTTGGCGGTGTACAAGAGGAGAGCCTGAGCTCTCCTCTTCAGTTGAGGCAGCAGCAGCAGCAGCAGAAGAAGTGGAAGCCTTCACCAGCCTTTTCCTTTTCTTCCCTTGCTCGGGGCCTTCAGCTGGCGCGACCGAGAGTGGAGGGGCTGCAATGGGCTCAGTTGTAGAAGAAGAGGAGCCAGTGCCCTTGGCTCCCCTACGTTTGGCAAGCTCCAGCAAGGCCAGCTTCCTGTCTTTCCCCGTCATTGAGTCTGCATAGACGAGAAAAGGAGGGGTTAGTTGACCAAGGTATGCAAGTAAGTTAAAAAACACATAAAAGCATGCATGAAAAGGTGCAGGTATCCTAAGAGGGGAAAGAAGAGCTACCTATGTACTTTTTTAAGGCCACCACATCGAACTCGTCTTTGATGAGACGAGCAGAATTGTACTTGGCCCCCAGGAGCAGCCCGCACAGCTCGCGCTCATAGGGGCCATAGCTTCGAGGCCCCTGGATTTCTTGAATTCAACTCCAGGAACCCAGTAGAGGGGGTACCCCTCGAGCAGATTTGCACTTTGAGGGGTAGCAGATATCATGTAGAATCTGCCCTTCCAATCTTTGAAGGATTGCTGGTACAGGCCCAGTAGCACCCGTCCAGCAACCCCGTTCAAGCTGACCCAGGACCTGTCCCCAGGGTTCTTCGCTTCGAAGAAGTAGAGGAACACGTCCACGGAGGCGTTGTGCCCGAAATAGCTGCAGAGGATCTGAAACGCCCGGATGAAGGCCCAGGCATTTGGATGGAGTTGGCAAGGCGCGACGTTTAACTCCATCATCAGCTCCTTTTCGAAGAAAGTGAAAGGGAGGCGCAGCTTCAACCTCTTGAAAATAGCGGAGTAGATGAAGACGAAGGGCACCCCATTGGTGGCCCTGTCATCCGCGCAGATAGGCATTCCTCGGGGAGGAATGCGGATTTGGATGTTGAAGTCATTCTCCCTGTCGATGGAGCAGAAAGGCTCATCGGGGTTGCGACTTAGCAGAGACGTGAGATGACCCTTGGGCAGCAGGGTGGAGGTTTCAGCGAGCAATGCCAAGGGAGCCCATTCGTAGACTCTGGCATTGTCGTGGTAGGAGGTAGCCACAGGCGGTGGTGGAGCTGGCGCACTCGCAGAAGGTTGTGCGCCAGAGGATGGCGCACTCGCGGAAGGTTGTGCACCAGAGGATGGGGCAATGATGCGCACAGTTTGTTTCAAGCGAGCCATCGTGAGATAGCTGCAAATGGAGAAAAAACGAAAATGTCAGAATGAATGGAAGAAGAGGGAATGATGAATGTTTCGGTGAAAACAGAGAGGGGAAAGGAGAAGGAGATGCCCAGGTGAAAAGAGAAAGAAGAAGAAGCAGAAGCCAGAGCGAGGGCATGAAAAACCCTAGCGCGGGTTCGAGAGAGGGAAATAGAGAAGATGAATGCATGATAACCAGAATGATAAATGCAATCGGTAAAGATGACCAAAAAGGGGCCAGGGAGAAGAAAAACCATACCTTTGGATGATCGCAAGAGTTTGGGAAGCAGAAAATTTGAAGAAAGATGGGTGCGCAGAGGAGAAGTTCGCAGAGAGTCTGGGAGTCGAATGAAGAAGATGGAGGAACAGTGAAAGGGCGCGCCAATTTGAATAAGAGAAGCGCTAGCGACGCACAGCGCTGGCCGTTGATGGGGCCACGTGTCGCGAGATTAAGAGAAGAAGTCCAAACGTTAAAGACGCAGCACGTGAGGTGGCACGTGAGGCGGCCCCACTTGCCACGTGGACTGAGGGCACGACCACTTAGTCTCTTCGCTGAGAACGAGTTCTCGACTCGAGACTGGGGGCTTGTGATCCGATCGGTCATCGGTAGTCGATGACGTCAGCAACAGAGAACCACGTGGACCACTCGCAGGGTGACACGTGGACCAGGTGGCAGAGAGGTCAGGGGGACGATCGCCAAGAGTGGTGATCGGTGGTCAGTAACCAAGTTACCACCGACAGATCAGGCGGAAGAGAGGTCGGGGGATAGATCACCCAGAATGGTGATCGGTGGTCAGTAGCCAAGTGGCCACCAGCAGACCAGTTCCCAGACTCGCGCCTGGAGGCAGAGCGCGAGAAGCGAATAAACACTGATCAGTCATCGGGTGTATTGTCATCGGGGTCTCGTGTTACACGCAGTTAAACTGGGACTGAGGTTCCCAGCGAGAGCGTTACGCATGGATCTCGCATGAGCACACCTCAGAGAATCATGCACGAGAGTGGCTTGAGGGAACTAGTAAGCCAGTCAGTGATTGGTGATTCCCTCAACCCATTACGTGCGTGGCATCGTGAAGGGTAAGTCGCCTACGCAGAGAGCAACGTTTGGTGAGTGTGCCTAGACCAGCCACACCTGACGTTCTCCTAAGAGTATGCGATTTACCCAGATAAGAGAAATATCCTAAGCTACTCCGCGAGGGCGTAACTTAGGCACACAAAGAGAAGCGCTAGAGCCCTTCCAGTAAATGACACGTGTGTGGTTAGATGTGAGTTGCAGGCCTCCACGTGTCACCATCTGAGAGGGGTGCGGTCCAGACAAAAGTGCACTCCGTACCATTAAGGGTACAGACAGGCGCAGCCCAGCGCAGAGACGCGCGGACACGCACAGACACCCACACTCTCTGATTCTGCGGGTACACTGTCTCTGAAAAGCGTAACAGGTTTCTGACACATGCCAGAAAAGCATAACAGAATTCTGTTATGCCCAGAAACAGAGACAGAGAGATAAAAGGAGGAATCAGGGAGAGAAGTGGGGGATACGAAAAACAGAGAGCAAGAGTTTTTCACACACACTACTAGTTTTCTAGTCTTTGGTGGTTCTGTGGACTAACTTGATCGTCGGAGTGCAAACGGCCGCTAGAGGCGCCGTCTGTGTGTTTTGCAGGTCACGTTTGGAGATCCAAGAGGAGGTTCTGAGGGTGATCCTGTAGAAAACGCCAGTCGCGTAGGCAGGACCAAGAGTGCTACGAAGCGATTCCTCCACGTTCGAGTTGCCGGCAGGATCAGTAACGTTAAAGGGGCCGCACGTGAGGTGGCACGAGATGTGGCCCACATGCCACGTGGACTGAGGGCACGACCACTTAGCCCCTTCGCTGAGAACGAGTTCACAGCTCGAGACTAGGGGGCTTGTGATCCGGTCGGTCATCGGTAGTCGATGACGTCAGCAGAAGATAACCACGTGGACCACTCGCAGGGTGACACGTGGATCAGGTGACAGATAGATCAGGGTGAACGTGATCAGTTGTCAGTAACCAAGTGACCACCGACAGATCTGGCGGCAAAGAAGTCAGGGGACAGATCGCCCAGAACGGTGATCGATGGTCAGTAACCAAGTGGCCACCAGCAGACCAGTTCCCAGATGAACGCCTGGGGGCAGAACGCGAGAAGCAATATAGCACTGATCAGTCATCGGGTGCATGGTCATCGGGGTCTCTTGTTACACACAGTTAAACTGGGACTGAGGTTCCCAGCGAGAGCGTTACGCATGGACCTCGCATGAGCACATCTCAGGGAATCGTGCACGAGAGTGGCCTGATGGAGCTAGTAAACCGGTCAGTGATTGCTGATTCCCTCAACCCATTACATGCGTGACACCGTGAAGGGTAAGCCGTTTACGCAGAGAGAGCAATGCTTGGTGAGTGTGCCTAGACCAGCCACACCTGGCGTTCTCCTGAGAGTATGCGATTTACCCAGATGGAAGAAATATGCTAAGTTACTCCGCAAGGGAATAACTTAGGCGCACAAAGAGAAGCGCTAGATACAGAGAGAGGGATAAAAGAGAATCAGGGTGAGATTCAGAGGAAAAATAGGAAAAAGAGAGCAAGAGTTTTCACACACACTACTAGTTTTTCTCATTGGTGGTTCTGTGATCTAACTTGATCGTCGGAGTGCAAACGGCCGCTAGAGGCACCGTCTGTGTGTTTTGCAGGTCGCGTTTGGAGATCCTAGAGAAGGTTCTGAGGGTGATTTTGCAGATAGCACAGTCGCGTAGACGGAGCAGAGAGAGAGAGCTACGAAGCGATTTCTCCACGCTCGAGTTGTCGGCAGTATCATAATTAAAACTTATAAAAACATAAAAATAGATCACAAGTATATATATGGATATTTACGAGTTTAAAATAATCCACGGATACGTTTATGGAATGAGTAACGAGTAGCTATTGTTTGTATTCATCCCTGCGTAATGTATTATAGTCTCACTTAAAAAAATTGTATATCTTGATAAAATAAAAAATTTAAATTAATTATCAATTTTGTCAATTAACAATAAAATAAGATAATATCATATTTTATTGATGTAATTGATTACAAAATAATAGGAAAGTATCATACTTTATCTTAATCACTAAATAAAACTTATGGTATATGTACCGCCCTGGTGGTCGGGTGTGATGACGTGGCACCCTGCTACAGTGTAGGCGTGTTGACAAGGCGCCAGGTTGGCAGTTAGGAAGGAAGTCGGGAGGCACGTGTAGTCGCCGATTGTTAAGTTGGCGTGTTCCGATCTCCAGCTTACCAGAATAGGCGATCGCCAGGTTGAGGATGAAGTCGCCAGATGCAGACTCAGGCGACCAAGCAGTCGGAGATCGCCAGAACAAGCACATCGCCGATGATAAAGGAGAAGCAGATTATGAAGGCGGCTGGCGAGACCACAGGGAAGGTGTATGAAGACCCTAACTCGCCAGTTTCAGTAGGGATCGCACTCCTAAGTTAGCTATGCACTGGGCAGTACCATGCATAGGTAACTTAGCCAAAATGAGAGTAGAAGCAGCGCCAAGTCAGAGAGCCTCCAGATGATGGCACGTGTACAGTTGGATACGAGCCACGTGTCCAAGTCTGTAACTGCCAGGAGAGAGAAAATCACCAGGTATATAAGAGCTCTTAACGAACTTTCTGAGGTACGCACGTTCAGTTCATACACTTTACGCTTGCGAGTGACAGAGCTGTTTTGTGAGAGAGTTTTTCCACGGTTCCAGTTCTTAGTATTTGGTGATACCGTCACTGACTTGAGCGTCGGAGTGCGATCGGCCGCAGCGGCGCCGTATCGTTTCTTTGCAGGTTCTTGAGATAGATCCAGAGGAGGAACGGAAGTGAGAAGCGGCGCGCACGTTGATCCTTTGACGAGGCATTCTCCAGCGCTCCGGTCAACAGGCAGGATCATCAGGCGCCCACCGTGGGGCCGTGTAAAACGTGCTCCCATCCACAGCGTGAGTTTGTGGAAGTTTTCGAGGTTTTCTGCGCGGTTGTGTGCTGGTGCAACCGTCGTTTGCAGTTTCTCTGAGTTTCGTTCGGTGAGTTTGTGTTTTGTACCGTTTGTTTGGTTTCGAATCGGTGGAGTGAGGTCTTTTGTTGCTTGCGCGCAATCTGTCTGGTGGAAGTTCGAGTTCTTTTGTGGTTTTCTGCGGAGGTTTGCGGTGTTCTTGGGTTTTTGCGCAGTTTCTTGAGTTTCTCCGATTGATCGCTGTTTCGATCGTGGGTGAAGTGTTGTTTGCTGTACTCCTGTGGTTCGCTGAAGTTAATGAGAAAGATGAGAAGCAATCGTTCCAGTCCCGTGGCTCCCGTCGCTGCTGAAGGCGACGCCGCCATGACCATGGCGCAGATGGCGGAAATGATGCGCTCGTTGCAGGCCACTGTAGAAGCCTCGCGCGTCGAGCAGGCAAGGATACATGAGGACCTGGTCGCCTCTCGCGCCAGGAACGAGGAGCTCAGCAAGGTAGCTGAGGAGCTGCGTCGAGCTCTTCAGGAGCAGCAGGGTCGTTCTTCTGCTGAAGAGGTGGCACCGTCGACGCCGCCTCGTGTTTTCCCAATGCCTTTCATTCAGGCGATTACCGACACGCCAATTCCCACGAGCGTGGTTCCGGTTAAAGCTATTTTTTACCGGCGTGGAGGATCCAGAGGCTCATCTGACCACGTTCCACACACAGATGATGCTGTCGGGAGGGTCGGACGCCGTCTACTGTAAGATGTTCGTGAGCACGCTCCAGGGAACGGCGATGGAGTGGTTTGTGAGCCTGCCTAATGGCCACATAACTAATTTTCAACAATTCTCGAAAATCTTTGACGAACAGTATATTGTGAACAAGGCACCGCCCAGGGTGTCCTATGATCTGTTTGATATAAGGCAGTACCATGGGGAGTCCCTCAGAGACTACCTCAATCGCTTCGGAGCGCAGATGGTCAGATCACCGGCCAAGGATGAAGAAATGCTGGTCTATGCCTTCAAGAAGGGCGTGCAGCCAGGGCCATTCTGCGAGGCCTTGATCAGGGCTCATCCAGCGACGTTTGCTGAAGTCAGGCGACTTGCGGTGGCCCACATCGCCGACGAGAGTGAAGTCGCCGAGAAGAGAGGCAGCGTGGCTCCCGCCAGGCCACGCGCCCAGACCAGGATCCAGCCGCAGAGGGTGCTGGAAACGGCGGCGGCGGCCAGAAAAGACCAAAGGACTCGCTATCCTTACGATAGGAGGAATAAGGGAAGAAGCCAAGCGCGCCAACCACCAGCACGCCGAGAGTACAATCGCCCGCCTAAGCACAAATTCGTCATGGGACTAGCGGACCTGATCGCTATCCCTAACATATCTGCTAGGTTGAAGGCGTTCGAGAAGGTGGGCGACAAGGTGCTGGGGTCAAAGCCGGACGTTTGGTGCGAGTTCCACCAGTGCTTCGGCCACAACCTGGACTCGTGTTTGTCTTTGGGATACCAGCTCGACGATCTGGTTAAGAGCGGGTTCCTAAACGACTATCTGCTGGACAGAAGGACCGGAGGAGCGTCGAGTTCCCAGCCGGCAGGTGGAGAAGCCCAACAACACGAGATGCCTATCCATGGGGAAATCCACACCATTGCAGGGGGTTTCTCAGGTGGTGGATGCACCGCATCGCAGAGGAAAAAGTATGCGCGATCGGTGATGTCGGTGAACATGTTTGAAGATCACTCGCCGGAAGTGGACATTACGTTCACCAAGCAGGATCTTCGGGACGTTGTGCCTCATGACAACGATCCCATCGTTATTTCGTTGATCACGGCGGGAAGGAAGGTCCACAGAGTTCTGGTGGACCAAGGAAGCTCGGCAGACGTGATGTTCTGGCCGACTTTCACGCAGCTGGAATTGCCCCTTGACCAGCTAAGGCCCTATGGAGGGTGCTTATATGGATTCGCTGGTGACCAGGTGGAGGTCAGGGGGTACATTGAGCTGAGAACCACGTTTACAGATGAGGCTGGGTCGAGGACGGAGAAAATCAAGTACCTCATCGTAAACGCCCCTTCAGCATATAACATCCTGTTGGGAAGGCCCACTCTTAACAGGATAGGTGCCATTCCGTCGACACGGCACATGAAGGTGAAGTTGTCATCGATGGAAGGGGTGGTGATCACGATAAAGTCTGATCAGAAAGAAGCAAAAAGGTGCTATGAGAATAGCCTGAAAAATAAAAGATCAGTGAGCTATGTAACGACCACCCCGCCTCCCGGTGTGAAGCCCAGACCACCGGTAACAGAGGAGGCCGCCGGAAGGGATGTAGAGATGGTAGATGCTGGGCTGAGGGAGAGGAATGCTGGCCTGGAGGAAGAAGAGGCGCGGAATCGCCCTGAGGAAGCAAGGGAACAGGGAATCGCCAGGGCGGTGATCGCCAGAGAATCCAGGCCCAAACCTGTCGAGCAGTGGCTCGAAAAGGAGATCGGAGGGAAAATCTTCAAACTGGGAAGATCTCTGGAAGTTGATCTCCAGGACCAAATCGCCAAGGTGATTGAGCGGCATCTGGACGCGTTTGCATGGTCCGCCTCGGACATGCCCGGGATTGATCCCGACTTTCTGTGCCATCATCTGGCGATGGACAACATGGTGAGACCAGTGCGACAAAGGAGAAGGAAATTCAACGAAGAGAGGAGGCAGGCGATCAGAGACGAAACCCAGAAACTCCTCGCTGCAGGCCACATCAGGGAAGTCTAGTACCCTGAATGGTTGGCGAACGTCGTACTGGTGAAGAAGAGCAATGGGAAATGGCGCATGTGCGTCGATTTCACCGATCTGAATAAGGCTTCCCCAAAGGATTCGTATCCTTTACCAAGCATTGATGCCCTGGTTGATAGTGCTGCAGGGTGCAAGCTGCTGAGTTTCCTGGATGCCTTCTCGGGCTATAATCAGATCAAGATGCATCCCATGGATGAAGAGAAAACAGCCTTCATGACGGAGAGGTCGTGCTACTGCTATAAGGTGATGCCGTTTGGGCTGAAGAACGCGGGGGCCACGTACCAGAGGCTGATGGATCGAGTACTTGCACCAATGCTGGGAAGGAACGTGCAAGCTTACGTCGATGACATGGTCGTGACCTTGCAGGAGAAAAGCAAGCACGTTGCAGACTTGGAAGAATTGTTCACGACGATCGCCAAGTTCAAGTTGAAGCTCAACCCGGAGAAATGCATTTTCGGCGTGGAGGCTGGAAAATTTTTGGGTTTTCTCTTCACTGAAAGAGGAATAGAAGCCAACCCAGACAAGTGTGCCGCCATCTTGGCGATGAGAAGCCCGGCTACGGTGAAAGAGGTCCAACAGCTAACAGGTCGGATGGCAGCCCTATCTCGCTTCGTGTCAGCTAGCGGAGAAAAGGGGCATCCCTATTTTCAATGTCTGCGGCGCAATAACAAGTTCGCTTGGACGAAAGAATGCGAGGAAGCTTTCGTCAAGCTGAAGGAATATCTGGCGGGCCCGCCGGTTCTGTGCAAACCACTGGCGGGAATCCCTCTCAGGTTGTATTTCGCTGTGACTGAGAGGGCGGTGAGTGCGGTGCTCGCCCAGGACCAGGATCAGGCTCAGAAGCCTATTTATTTTGTGAGCAAGGTGTTGCAGGGCCCAGAAACGAGATATCAGGCCCTTGAGAAGGCTGCGCTGGCTGTGGTGTTTTCGGCGAGGAGGTTGCGCCACTACTTCCACAGCTTCACAATACTGGTGATGACTGACCTGCCCATCCAGAAGGTCTTGAAGAAACCTGACGTTGCGGGAAGAATGGTGAAGTGGGCAGTGGAGTTGTCAGAGTTTGACATTAAATATGAGCCCCGAGGCCCGATCAAGGGGCAAATCTTTGCAGATTTTGTAGTCGAGCTCTCATCAGAGGCGACGCGGGTTGAAGGAGATGACTTCCGTTGGGTACTCTCGGTGGATGGATCGTCGAACCAGCAGGGTAGCGGTGCTGGAGTCATATTGGAAGGACCCAACGGCGTGCTGATCGAACAATCGTTGAGGTTCGCCTTCAAAGCCAGCAACAATCAAGCAGAGTATGAGGCGCTGATCGCCGGGATTCTGCTGGCCAAGGAGATGGGAGCTAGGGTGCTGATGGCTAAGAGTGACTCGCTGCTAGTCACAGGGCAAGTAACAGGCGAGTTCCAGGCTGAAGATCCACAAATGGCGGCTTACTTGGCGTATGTGCAGGAATTGAAGAGTTCCTTTGCCTCTTTTGAAGTGGTCCATGTGCCCCGAGAACAGAATGCCCGAGCTGACTTGCTTGCTAAGCTCGCCAGTTCAGGCAAGGGGGGTAGGCAGAGGACGGTGATTCAAGAAACTCTGAAGACGCCGAGGGCATTTGTAGCAGATCACCTGGTCCTTCAGATAAGCAAGTCGACGGAGAGAGCAGCGAGAAGCCATAAGTCTTTGACGCAAGAAACTCTGAGATCGCCAAGAATTAGGGCATGTCGAGGAGAGAAGGTGGACGTGATGCAGGTCTGCGCCACCCATGAGCCAGACACATGGATAGCGCAATACAAGCGGTGCTTGGCAGATGGCCTCCTCCCGCTGGATCCAACAGAAGCTAGGAAGGTAAAGAAAAATTCCAGCAAGTATACATTGATTGATGGCGATCTGTACAGGTTTGGGTTCACTCACCCACTCCTGGAATGTATACACGGCGAGAAGTGCACGAGAATTATGGCAGAGCTCCACGAAGGAATATGTGGAAGTCACGTCGGGGGTCGAGCTCTGGCCGCGAGGACTCTCCGTGCAGGCTACTATTGGCCATCCATGAGAGAAGATTGCGAGAAGTATGCCCAATGCTGTAAACAGTGCCAGCAGCACGCCGATTGGCATAAGGCACCTCCCGAGGAGTTGAAGTCGATCTATAGCCCTTGGCCGTTTCATACTTGGGGAATCGACATCCTGGGACCTTTTCCACTGGCGATCAAGCAGATGAAGTACTTGGTGGTGGCGATTGAGTACTTCACCAAGTGGATTGAAGCAGAACCAGTGGCCCAGATCACCGCACACAAGATCGAAGGCTTTGTATGGAAGAACATCGTGTGCCGGTTTGGAGTGCCTAAGCGCCTGGTGTCAGATAATGGGACGCAGTTTGCAAGCCACCCGTTGAAGAAGCTTTGCGAAGGGGTTGGAATTCAACAAGTGTTTGCATCCGTCGAGCACCCTCAGACGAATGGCCAGGTGGAATCAGCTAATCGGGTGTTGTTGACAGGTTTGAAGAGAAGGCTTGAGAAAGCCAAGGGAAGTTGGGCTGAGGAGGTGCCCCGTATAGTCTGGGCGTACCACACCACCGAGCAGTCTGGAACCCATGAGACCCCGTTTAGCTTGGTCTATGGGTGTGACGCCATGATTCCGGTGGAGATCCAGGAAAGCTCTCCGAGATTCCAGAACTTCGTAGAGGAAGACTCGAATGAAGAGAGAAGGCTGAACCTGGATCTGCTGGATGAAGTCAGGGAGGAGGCAAGGCTGAAGGCTGAGGCGGTGAAGAGAAGGGTCGAGCGAAGGTACAATTCTAAGGTGATGCCAAGGCAGTTTAGAGAAGGCGATCTGGTGATGAGGAAGGCCCACCAGTACGAGATGGAGAATAAACTATCACCCAAGTGGACTGGGCCGTTCAGAATAACCGAGGCGCTCGGGAACGGAGCCTACCGCTTAGAGACGCTGGAAGGAGGGGCGATTCCTCGCACCTGGAACGCCACACACCTGAAGTTGTACTATAGTTAAGAGGTTTGTAAGTAAAGACAAACACAATGTTATATTACGATGTCTCTGTTAAAACAGTTTCAAGGGGGCACTCTTTTTTCCCTAAGGAGGGTTTTTAATGAGGCCACCCAATAAAAGAAGAGTTTTCGAAGTATAAGGTGTTTCCAGATTGCATGTGTGCTGTTTTCGAAAGTTGTGAAGAAAGACCTTGTCATTTGTACATGATTTGAGGCAAGAAAAGATATATCGCGTGCTTTCTAAAAGGTTTTAAGTCCTCATCGTCTTTCGGCGATTGGAGGCACCAGTTAAGTTTTAAAGTCCTCATCGTCTTTCGGCGATTGGAGGCACCAGTTAAGTTTTAAAGTCCTCATCGTCTTTCGGCGATCGGAGGCACCGGATGAAAGACCTCAACGCCCTCGCGCGTTTTGAGGCAAGTTAAAAGTCCTCCGTGTTTCTGGGAGCGAGAAGATGTAACTCCTGGGGCAATGTCGAGGCAAGTTAAAAGACCTCCTCGCCGTTGAGCGAGTGCAGGCGAGAAAGAGAAAAAGTCCTCCGTGTTTCTGGGAGCGAGAAGATGTAACTCCTGGGGCAATGTCGAGGCAAGTTAAAAGACCTCCTCGCCGTTGAGCGAGTGCAGGCGAGAAAGAGAAAAAGTCCTCCGTGTTTCTGGGAGCGAGAAGATGTAACTCCTGGGGCAATGTCGAGGCAAGTTAAAAGACCTCCTCGCCGTTGAGCGAGTGCAGGCGAGAAAGAGGAAAAGTCCTCCGTGTTTCTGGGAGCGAGAAGATGTAACTCCCGGGGCAACGTAGAGGCAAGTTAAAGACCTCCTCGCCGTCGAGCGGATGCAGGCGAGAAAGGTCCTCAGTGCATCCAGGGGGGAGGAGATGTACACCCTGGGCAAGTTGAGGCACCGGATAAAGTCCTTATCGCCGTTGTGCGAGCCAAGGCCAATTAAAGACCTCCTCGCCGTTGAGCGAGTGCAGGCGAGAGAAAGAAAAGATCCTCAGTGCATCCAGGGGGAGGAGATGTACACCCTGGGCAAGTTGAGGCATCAAATAAAGTCCTTCTCGCCGTTGTGCGAGCTCATGCGAGTTAAAGACCTTCTCGCTTATGTGCGGGTATAGGCAAGATAAAATCCTTCTCGTCTTGAACGAGTTCAGGTATGGCGAAGAGGGTGGAAGAAGCTTGAAAGGTGGCTAAGGTAGGTTCGAAGAGAACGCCTAGCCAGCCGGTCTTCAGCTCTGAAGTTCAGGGGGGTAAAGGAAGATCCCAAAGGGCATTTCTGCCCCAGATAAAGAAATGACTTCCAAAGCATGAAGCTGGGAAAAGCTGGTGTTACCAACAGGTTTCGGCGATCGGGAAAAGTTCAAACACGGCGAGAAGATTGAAAGACTTGTTTGATAAAGCAGGTCGAGTGGGACGTTGTTTGAACCGATGATTGAGTTACAGTTCGTTGCTTGGAAACTTTTCTTATGATCAGGTTAGTGCCTCAAGGGTACAAGTTGTTTAAAGCGATTGTTGCTTAAGTTTGAATCGGCTCGAAGCAGTTACGCCAAAGGTCGTGTTCGCAAAATCGCTAAGTTAGACTCGGCAAAGTTAAACATACAAAGAAGGTGAAAGCGCTCAAAAGAAGTCAGAAGAAAGAATATCCAAGTTTCGCTATTGAAATAAGTAACTGTTCAAAACACATGTGCAAGAGTTTTTACAAGGTAAGTACAAGTGAATTTATAAAGAAGCAGATGGGGTGGAATTGGTTGAGCCTTCGGTGGGAACGACCTTTCCATCTACTACTTCGTTGTTTAACGACACCATGCTGAGGTCGAGATCAGGGAATAGGCATGCGAATTGCTCCCGAGCGGCTTCGAATCCAGCAGTCAAAATCTGAGCAGAATTTAGCTTAAGTTCTTCAAATTGTCCTTGAAGCTCTTCAACCTGTTTCTTGAGCTCCTTGTTCTGTTGCCCCTGCTCTTCAACCTGTTTTTGGAGTTGTTTGTTAGTCTCTTGAGCATGGAGAAGGTCGTCAGTAACCTTCTTGGATTCTGTTTGAGCCTGGGCCAACTCGGCAGCCATCTTCCCTTTCTCCTTGTTTGCCTCGGCGAGATCAGCCATGGCGTCGTCTCTCGCTTTCTCTACTTGCCCAAGTAGCTTCTTGCGGTCGATTGACCTTTGCTCCAGTTTTTGTACCTTATCGGCATTAGCTTGAATGTGAGCCTCCAGGTCGCTCGCCTTGGTGCGCAGAGGCACGATTTTGCTTTCAAGTTCAACTTTTTCTTGGGCAAGTTCATGGACTTTGCGGCGAAGGTCAGCAGCTTCCTTGCGCGCAAGCCTAAGCTCGGTACTCAGGGCATCCTCTACTCGGGAGTGTTCCATTTCCGCGAGCGTTAGGCTGAAGGCCACCTTCTCCACCTCAACCTTCATTGTGCTGTTTTCAGTCTTGAGGTGGTAGAGATCATCTTGAAGCCTCCTGGTGGAGCTCTCCACAGCCCTCGTTATGATTGATGGGATATCCTCTGCTATGGTTTTGAGTTTGGCAGTCAGAGGTTCCCACATCCTTGTGACTTCAAGGGAAAGGTTGGATGCCTGGAGAGGCGCCAGGGGGGCTTGTGGAGGGTTCTCGCCGCCACCTTCCTTAGCAGGGTTTTCAATGTTTGCTTCCTGGCGTGGCGACGCGACCGGGGACTCGGTAATTAGAATTGGGGAGGTGTGAGCAACCTCATTCCCGGTCGGAACGTTCTCTGCAGCTGAAGCATTTGAAAGAGGGCCCCCTCCAACTGAGATATGGGGCGTAGAGGCACTTGGGGGGTCCTCCAGAAAGTTTGGCTCTTGAGCCTCGACTGCTGGTGGCGCAGTGGCCAGTGGAGTTGCTTGGACTGGTGGTGAAGGGGCTCGTGGTGTTGGCGATGAGGGAGGAGGAGCAGGTGTTGATGGTGGTGTTGAAGCTGGAAGAGGGGGTGAGGCAGGTGGAGAAGGTGGTGCCACCCTTTTCCTCTTTGTAACGAGGCCATCCTCAGTGACCTCGTCGTCCTCTTCCTCCTCCTCTTGGACGACTTGGGGGGCTTTTCGCTTTGGCCTTTTAAGGACCAGTTTCTTTCGTTGGGTGGGCTCCTTAGGCGGTGATCGCCCATGAATGATGGCCTTCTTGACCGCCGAGTTGGGCACCGTCTGGGAACCGGTCGCCAACCCGTGGTTGCGGGCGAGCGCCTTCAAGTCGGCGAGCATGTTCTTACCCAACATGGTATCTGCATGAAACGAAAGTGCATGAGTTAGCTCAAAGGGGAAAAAGATTAGTGTACAAGGCAGTGAGACAGCAAAAACAGGCATATGCAGAAAAGATAAAACCAAAGTCTTGTGCGTGTCGCACAAGACGCCCAGAAACAATATCAGAAGCAATGTCAAGACAAGAGTGTAGCGTCCTGACCTATTTGGAATTCCAACTGGTCCTTAAAGAACTCGAAGGAAATCAGGGTGGGGGTCAAGAATGTTATGTGGGCATCTGCCACCCTCTTCCAGAATAGGCAAAGGTCTCGGTCCAAAGCTCCCATGCTATCAGGACTTCTGGGCCTCCTGAAGCAGCTCTTGGACTCCTTTTTCCCCTTGTCCACCCAGTACAAGGGGAAACCGTCGAGAAAGGAAGTGTCTTTGTCATTTGCGCGAACCTGGATGAACTTCCCCTTCCAATCCTTGTACGACTGCTGGAAGATGGTGAAAATGGATCTCCCAGCAATGGCATTCAGGCTGACCCACAGGCGATCTCCTGGGTGCTTGGCCTCAAACAGGAATAAAAACACGTCCACTGACGCGGGCAACCCCAGGTGGGCGCACGTTATCTCGAAAGCTCGGACAAACGCCCAGCTGTTGGGGTGAAGCTGGGCGGCAGCGATGTTGAGCTCGGTTAAGAGTTCCCACTCAAATCGAGTAAGAGGGAACCTGAGTTTGACCTTCTTGAAGAAAGTGGTGTAGACGAAGCAGAAGGGCCCGTCGGCGCTCACTTTGTCATCGGCGCACACTGGCAGAGCGGCGGGGCAAGGCAGCACCATCATTCTCTCATCGTGCTCCTTGTGAAACGATTGGTGGGCCTCGTCCCCGTTGGTCAATCGCAGAACCGCTCCCGCAGTGTTCACCGACGAGGTTTCCTTTAAGAGGGTTGGGTTAGCCCATGGGTATAAAGTCTTGAAGTCTGGCAGAGGGATGGGGGCTCCTCCAGCGTTTGGTGGAGTCGCCTGGGCCAGAGCGGTTTGGGAAGACGCAGGCCTCACAGCCTGCGAAGAGGGAGCACCACGAACTTGCGTTGAGTCATGTGCTTGTGAAGGAGGGTTTCGCGCTGATGGAGGGGGGTTCGGGGTAATCTTGGTGCGAGTCATGGTAGCAACTGCAAAGGAAGAAGAAAGAGAAAGAATAATAATCAGGAGGGTTACAAAGGCTGACTCGATCATAGAAGGAAGGTGAAAGACGAACGAATGTGAGTTCGTTGCGACGATCGACAAAGCCCTAAGTTACGCAGAAGGAGAAATGGAAAAACAGCCCACAGCGTATGCACCAGACAGTTACAGGATGATGCAAATCGGTGAAAATGCAAGGGAACCCAGCAGATGAAGGAAATTAGTTACCTTTCGATGATCAGGAGAACGTTGAAGGGAGGTGGTGATCTAGAGCGTCGAGGAACGTCGAGAGCTTTCGCAGAAGGAAATGAGAGCGTATGCAAGTGTGAAGAAAGTGATGGAACAGTAGGAGCGTAAGGGGTTTAAGGGTTTTCGAGTTCAACCCGTCAGGGTCAATGAGACCACGACGGGAAGAAAGAAGCCAGAGGCGAGACGCCCCTACGAGGCCAGAAAGCCCCAGCCCAGGGGTCCAGCAGGAGGCGATCGCCCGGCCAGAGAAAGAGCGAGACCGGCGAGGTACAACTTCGTGGTCGAGTTGAAGGATTTGATCGCAGTGCCTAACATAGCTGAGAGGCGGAGGCGACCGGCGAAGACCGACAAGGTGTTGGGGCCTCGAAAAGACTCTTGGTGCGAATTCCACGAGGCTTTCGGGCACCACATTGACAACTGCCTGTCGTTGGGCTACCAGCTGGATGAGCTGGTGAGAACTGGGTTCTTGAAGAACTATGTCGCAGAGCCCGCAACGACCGCCACCTTGCCGCCGGCGGAAGAACCAGCACACGAGATGCCTGTGCTTGGCGAGGTCCACACCATTGCTGGAGGTTTTTCCGGCGGGGGACCCACCGCCTCTTAGCGGAAGAAATACGCGAGGGGGGTAAATTCAATCGAAGAGAGGCTCTCGGGGGAGCCATGGGACTCGGATCTCGTGTTCACAAGAAGAGACCTCCGAGATGTGGTACCCCACGACAACGACCCCGTTGTCATCTCAGTCGTCACAGCCGGAAGGAAGGTGTACAGAGTGCTTGTCGACCAAGGAAGTTCGGCAGACGTCATGTTTTTGTCGACCTTTAATAAGTTACGGTTGTCCCCCGATCTGTTGAGTCCCTATACGGGGTGCCTGTATGGGTTCGGGGATAACCAGGTGGAAGTACGGGGGTACCTGGAGTTGAGGACTACGTTCACAGACGGAGAGGCCTCCCGTACCGAAAGCATCCGGTACCTGGTCGTGAATGCCAACTCCGCCTACAATATTTTGCTGGGCAGGCCGGCGTTAAACCGTCTGAACGCGGTGTCCTCCACACGCCACATGAAAATGAAGCTGCCGGACCTCAGTGGCCAGGTGATGGTCATCAGGTCAGATCAGGAGGAGGCAAGGAAATGCTATGAGAACAGCCTGAAAACGAAGAGAGGCGTGTTCATGGTGTATGAGCATCCGCCGAGCGCGGACACGACGATGATTGAGGCGACGCCCGCTGGGTTGACGCCTAAAGAGGCCATAGCGGAGAGGGCGATGCCCGAAGCAGATGTGCCTATGGAGGAAGGCCCTGACGACGCGGCGCCCGTGGAAGAGGCGACGCCCGTCGAAGATGATAGCTGGGAACAGCCCGCGGCTAACGCCGTAGAAAGGGAGATTGGCGGCAAGACTTTCAAGTTAGGAAGTTCGTTGAGCCCAGAAGAACAGGAAGGGGTGGCAGAAGTGATTTCACGCCACCTGGATGCCTTCGCATGGCCCGCCTCGGATATGCCAGGCATTGATCCTGATTTCCTGTGTCACCATCTCAGCATGGACGCCACGGTCCGTCCCGTGCGTCAGAGAAGGAGAAAGTTCAATGAGGTACGACAGCAGGTGGTGAAAGACGAAACGCAGAAGCTGTTGGGTGCTGGCCACATCAGGGAGATTCAATACCCTGAGTGGCTCGCCAACGTCGTCTTGGTGAAAAAGGCGAACGGAAAGTGGAGGATGTGTGTTGACTTCACGGACCTGAACAAGGCATGCCCAAAGGACTCGTATCCGCTGCCCAGCATCGACGCCTTGGTAGACAGTGCGTCCGGCAGCAAGGTGCTGAGTTTCCGGGACACCTTTTCGGGGTACAACCAAATCAAGATGCACCCAAGAGACGAGAGCAAGACTGCATTCATGACTGAGACTTGCAGTTACTGCTATAAGGTGATGCCTTTTGGGCTGAAAAATGCGGGCGCCACGTACCAAAGGTTAATGGACAAGGTCCTGGCGCCAATGCTCGGGAGGAATGTGTACGCCTATGTAGACGACATGGTGGTGGCGTCACAGAATAGGGCGCAGCACATGGCGGACCTGGAGGAGTTGTTCGTCACAATCTCCAAGTACCGCCTCAAGTTAAACCCGGAGAAGTGTGTTTTCGGGGTAGAGGCCGGTAAGTTCTTGGGTTTTATGCTCACAGAGAGGGGGATAGAGGCGAACCCCGACAAATGCGCGGCGATTATCGCCATGCGGAGCCCGACGTCGGTAAAGGAGGTGCAACAGCTGACAGGGCGGATGGCGGCGCTCTCGAGGTTTGTTTCCGCCGGAGGAGGGAAGGGGCACCCATATTTCCAGTGCCTCAAGAGAAACAGTCGCTTTGCATGGACTGAGGAATGCGAACCGGCTTTCATTAAGCTGAAGGAGTACCTGGCGACGCCACCGGTCCTCTGCAAGCCGGTAACGGGCGTGCCCCTCCGGTTATATTTTACTGTAACGGAGCGGGCCATCAGTTCTGTGTTAGTCCAAGAGCAGGACCAGAGTCAGAAGCCCATCTATTTCGTAAGCAAGGCATTACAGGGAGCTGAGACTTGGTACCAAGCGCTAGAGAAGGCGGCGCTAGCGGTAGTATTTTCTGCCAAGAGGCTCCGTCATTACTTCCACAGCTTTACGGTGGTAATAACCAACCTCCCTATACAGAAAGTGTTGCAGAAGCCTGATGTGGCGGGAAGAATGGTGCGCTGGGCGGTGGAACTGTCAGAATTCGACATCCAGTATGAGCCTAGAGGATCCATCAAAGGGCAGGTGTACGCAGATTTTATAGCGGAACTGTCGCCCGGAGGTGAGCAAGAGGTGGAGGTGAGTTCGCAGTGGCTGCTCTCGGTTGATGGCTCTTCCAACCAACAAGGGAGCGGAGCGGGAATAGTCCTGGAGGGACCCGATGGCATACTGATCGAGCAGGCCCTGCGCTTCGCCTTCAAGGCAAGTAACAATCAGGCAGAATATGAAGCCTTGATAGCAGGAATGCTCCTGGCCAAGGAGATGGGCGCGTAGAACCTCCTGGTGAAGAGCGACTCCCAACTGATTACGGGGCAGGTGTCGGGTGAGTTCCAGGCAAAGGACCCACAGATGGCGGCGTATCTGAAATACGTCCAGTTGTTGAAGGGAGCATTCAACGCCCTTGAGCTGATACATGTCCCGAGGGAGCAGAATGCCAGAGCTGACCTGCTTGCAAAGCTGGCCAGCTCAGGCAAGGGGGGTAGACAGAGGACAGTGATCCAGGAGACTCTCAAAGCTCCGCGTAGATTCGTGGAAGACAACAGGGTGGATGTCCTCCAGATTTATACATCAAGGGGAAGGCCGAGGAGTCATCGCTCCCTAACCCAAGATACGCAGAGGGCGCCCCGCATCAGCATGTACGCGGGCGTGCCCGAGGGAGAGCAGATGCAGGTATGCGTTTTGTCCAAGGGAGACACCTGGATGACGCCCTATAAGCGATACCTGGCGGATGGGGCTCTCCCAGTGGACCCTGAAGAGGGTAAAAAAGTCAAAAGAAATGCCGCAAGATATACTTTGGTGGATGGGGTGCTGTTCAGGCACGGTTTCACTCACCCTATCCTAACATGCGTCAGTAGCGATGAGTGCACCAGGATAATGGCGGAGCTACACAAAGGCATCTGCGGGAGCCACGTAGGGGGAAGATCCTTAGCCTCCAAGGTAATACGCGCAGGTTTCTTCTGGCCAACAGTGAAAGAGGACTGCGCACGACACGCCCAGCAGTGTAGGCAATGCCAAAAGCACGCCGACTGGCACAAGGCGCCGCCAGAAGAATTGCGATCCATATACAGCCCGTGGCCTTTCCATACATGGGGAATCGACATCCTGGGCCCCTTCCCACTGGCGATCAGGCAGATGAAGTATTTGATCGTCGCCATCGAATACTTCACCAAATGGATAGAGGCAGAGCCCGTTGCACAGATCACTGCGCACAAGGTACAACATTTTGTGTGGAAGAATATTGTGTGCCGTTTTGGCGTACCTAGGCGCCTGATATCTGATAACGGGACCCAGTTTGCCAGTCAGCAGTTGAGAAATCTGTGTGCTGAAGTAGGAATCAAACAAGTGTTCGCATCGGTTGAACACCCCCAGACAAATGGACAAATGGAGTCGGCAAACAGAGTTCTGCTGAGGGGGTTAAAAAGAAGGTTAGAGAAAGCCAAAGGGGCGTGGGCGGAAGAGGTACCAAGGATCGTATGGGCATATCACACCACGCCCCAATCCTCTACTATGGAGACGCCTTTCAGTTTGGTTTACGGGTCGGATGCGATGATACCAGTAGAAATACATGAAAGCTCACCACGTTTCCAAAACTATGTGGTGGAGGAATCCAATGAAGAGAGGCGGGTAAACCTGGATATGCTAGACGAGGCCAGGGAAGAAGCTAGAATAAAAGCTGAAGCAATGAAGAGAATAGTAGAGCGGCAATATAGCTCTAAGGTAAAGCCGCGACAGTTTCAGGTCGGCGACCTAGTGATGAGGAAAGCTCACCCATACGAGTTGGAGAATAAGCTGTCTCCCAAGTGGACCGGATCCTTCAAAGTTACTGAGGCTAAGGGCAACGGTTCGTACAACCTGGAGACTTTAGATGGAGGTCCTATCCCGCGCAGTTGGAATGCAGCCAACTTAAAATTTTATTTCAGTTGACTTATGTAAGTAGTATGTAACAATTTAGTTGAAGGGGACGCTCTTTTTCCCTCTCGGGGATTTTTTAATGAGGTCACCCTAATAAAAGGTAAAACCAGTTTGAGAAAAAGAAGTGCCTTGGTTTTCAGCCTTTATCTTTCTCCGTTTGAAGTAATGTGATGCGTCGCTAAGAAAGAAGGCGTCGCCTAGGTCATGGCGTCGCCAAGAAAGAAGGCGTCGCCTAGATAAAGGCGTCGCCCCTGTGAAGGCGTCGCCCAGGTGAAGGCATGCACCGTTGCAAGAACAGGACGAATGAAAAGCGCGCGGTACGTGAAGCATATGCAAAGTAAAGTGGCGTTGCAAAAAATCAAGTATGATATTGAAAAGTTGTTGTTACAAGCAATGTTCAATACAATGGGAGTAGTACAAACGGAGCAAACGCTACAAATCATGCAAAAACACGAACAAGCCATTTCTCAGTGGTCATCAGAATCAGCACTGGAGGAAGGCGAAGCCCTTTTCCCAGCCCGCAGAGCTCGAGTAAGTCGTGTCCTCCTTTCATGGTTTATTTTCGAACCTGCACCAAGGGAGATAAACGTGTCAGAGACACCATGAAGCAAGACATACACAGTTAGAAAGCAATGAAGGCCGAAGTTTCTAAGGCAGTGGCTCTTACATATGTACTTTTCGAGAGTCCCAGCGTTGAACTCCAGGCTGATCAAAGTGGCAGAGTCAAAACCTCCCGCCTCAGCAAGAATCCGGCAAGCTATGTGATCACTTGGAGCCAGCTTCTTGAAGGATTTGGTCTTGAGGGTCCTCGTCTCTCTCACCCAGTACAGCGGAAACCCATCCAAAGCGTCGGGAACAAGGTCAGTATGACAGATCTTGAAGAACTCTCCCGGGTACATTACTGAGAGTTACCCAGAGGTTGTGTCTCTGCCTCTTCACCTCGAAGAAGTGAAGAAAGAGGTCAACCGAGGGTGCACAGCCCAGAAACCCGAAGAGAATGTCGAAGGCTTTGACATAGGCCCAGCTGTTGGGGTATAACTGGGCCGGAGCGACGTTGATCTCCGTCAGCAGTTCCTTCTCGAACCAGGAGAAGGGTAGGCGCACTCCGTTGGTCTTGAACACCACCTGGTAAAAGTAAAAGAAAGGGACCCCTTCGTTGGCCCGTTCGTCTCCACATACTGGTTCCCCTAGAGTGCAAGGGAGCACGGCGATGTCGTCATCATGCCTCCTCGCGAACGCCCGATGGTCATAGGAACACGAATCCCCTTTGTGCTCCCTTATGGCCCTGGTAGCGAGTAAGCATAAGCACTCGTCGAGAAGTTCACTCGAAGCCCAAGGGTACAAGTCCCTGGGATTGACCCTGGAGGAAGCAGCGTGAGAAGCCATTCTTTAACAAGATCAGGGATTGTCAAGAGTGTAGGGACTGCCAGAAATGCAAGAGTTGAGCGAGGGAAGCGAATGCTGGAACAACCCTTCGTGAGAAAAGAAAGGGTGCAAGAAGGAAGGGTGCAAGAAGAAAGAACGTAAGTAGGTTATGAAAAGTGAGAAGATGATGAGGATAGTTTCAGAGTTTGAAGGGTTAAATAAAGTGGTTAGAGCGCCAAACGACGCGAATGGATGCACCGCACGATTGATCCACGTGGCAGAAGATGGAAGGATGACCCTGGCACCGCTGGTTAAAATCAGAGAACGTCGTATCAACAGAATATCCAGTGGTACGATGCGCCGTCGAAAGTGGGTCAGGGGCACGGCAGGAGTCAGGATTCAGTGGAATGACTGGATGTCCCATCATCCATACAAGCAGCGCCACGTGGACCAAGTCTAATGACGGAACGTCTCATCAGCCATACAAGAAGCGCCACGTGGATGGCGCGGATAAAACCTTGAGCTCTTCACTGTCGTCAAGCGTCGACCAAGGCAAGGATTAAAGTCAATGTCGAAGTAAAGGTAACGCCCGGAAGGACGTTAAGGGCGACGCCAGTGTGAGACGTCGCGGGCGTCGCCAACCCAAATATCTACAGGGTCGCCTCCCCGATACCCGCAGGTAGGAAAGACTGTGGAGGGAGACGAAATTGGAGGGGGGAGTGTTAGTTGCTGGCGTCACCTCCCCGATACCCACAGGTAGGAAAGACTGTGGAGGGAGATAAGGCCGCCAAACACCGGCGAATCGCTGGCAGGGTGTTCCCCGATACCTATGGGAAGGAAAGACCATAGAGGGAACGACCCCCCCCCAACAAAGCACTCGACGTTTTAGACACCCGGGGACGACACGGCGCTGCTGTAGCAGGCCTCTCCTTAGGCGTGGGCGCCGGGTGCTAAGAATCAAGGAAAGAACTGTTTCGGTGTTAGAGACACCCTGATCCTGCCTGTTGACCGGAGCGCTGGAGAATGCCTCGTCAAAGGATCGACGTGCGCGCCGCTTCTCACTTCCGTTCCTCCTCTGGATCTATCTCAAGAACCTGCAGAGAAACAACACGGCGCCGCTGCGGCCGATCGCACTCCGACGCTCAAGTCAGTGACGGTATCACCAAATACTAAGAACTGGAACCGTGAAAACTCTCTCTCACAAACAGCTCTGTCACTCGCAAGCGTAAAGTGTATGAACTGAACGTGCGTACCTTAGAAAATCTGTTAGGAACTCTTATATACCTGGTGGTTTTCTCTCTCCTGGCAGTTACAGACTTGGACACGTGGCTCGTATCCAACTGTACACGTGCCATCATCTGGAGGCTCCCTGACTTGGCGCTGCTTCTTCTCTCATTTTGGCTAAGTTACCTACGCATGGTACTGCCCAGTGGACAAGGGGAAAAAGGAGTCCAAGAGCTGCTTCAGGAGGCCCAGAAGTCCTGATAGCATGGGAGCTTTGGACAGAGACCTTTGTCTCTTCTGGAAGAGGGTGGCAGATGCCCACATAACATTCTTGACCCCCACCCTGATTTCCTTCGAGTTCTTTGAGGACCAGCTGGAATTCCAAATAGGTTAGGATGCTACATCTTTATCTTGACATTGCTTCTGATATTGTTTCTGGGCGTCTCGCGCGACACACACAAGACTTGGGTTTTATCTTTTCTGGATATGCTTGTTTTTGCTGTCTCATTGTCTTGTACACTTACCCCTTTCTCCTTTGAGCTAACCTATGCACTTTCATTTCATGCAGACACCATGTTGGGTAAGAACATGCTCGCCGATTTAAAGGCGCTCGCCCGCAACCACGGGTTGGCGACCGGCTCCCAGACGGTTCCCAACTCGGCGGTCGAGAAGGCCATCATCCAGGGGCGATCACCACCTAAGGAGCCCACGCAACGAAAGAAACTGGTCCTTAAGAGGCCAAAGCGGAAAGCCCCCCAAATCGTCCAAGAGGAAGAAGAGGATGACGAGGTCACAGAGGATGGCCTTGTCACGAAAAGGAAGAGGGTGGCACCATCTTCTCCACCTGCCCCGCCTCCTCTTCCAGCTTCAACACCACCATCAACACCCGCTCCTCCTCCCTCACCACCAGCACCACAAGCCCCTTCACCACCAGTCCAAGCAGTTCCATTGGCCACTGCGCCACCTGCAACTGAGGCCCCAGAGCCAAATTTCTTGGAGGACCCCCCGAGCGCCTCTACACCACATATATCAGCAGGAGGGGGCCCTCCTTCCAACACTTCAGCTGCAGGAATCGTTCCAATCGGGGATGAGGTCGCTCACACCTCTCCAATCCTAATCACCGAGTCCCCGATTGCGTCGCCACGCCAGGAAGCAACCACTGAAAACATTGCTAAGGAAGGTGGCGACGAGAACCCTCAACAAGCCCCCCTGGCGCCTCTCCAAGCTGCAAACCTTTCCCTCGAGGTCACAAGGATGTGGGAGCCTCTGACTGCCAAACTCAAAACCATAGCAGAGGATATCCCATCAATCATAACGAGGGCTGTGGAGAGCTCCACCAGGCGGCTCCAAGACGATGTTTACAACCTCAAGACCGAGAACAGCACAATGAAGGTTGAGGTAGAGAAGGTGGCATTCAGCCTGACGCTCGCGGAAATGGAACATTCCCGAGTAAAGGATGCCCTAAGCACCGAGCTTAGGCTTGCGCGCAAGGAAGCTGCTGACCTTCGCCGCAAATTCCATGAACTTGCCCAAGAAAAAGTTGAACTCGAAAGCAGAATCGTGCCTCTGCGCACCAAGGCGAGCGACCTGGAGGCTCACATTCAAGCTAATGCCGATAAGGTACAAAAACTGGAGCAAAGGTCCATCGACCGCGAAAAGCTACTTGGGCAAGTGGAGAAAGCGAGAGACGACGCCATGGCTGATCTCGCCGAGGCAAACAAGGAGAAAGGGAAGATGGCTGCCGAGTTGGCCCAAGCTCGAACAGAATCCAAGAAGGTTACTGACGACCTTCTCCATGCTCAAGAAACTAACAAACAACTCCAAAAGCAGATTGAAGAGCAGGGGCAGCAGAACAAGGAGCTCAAGAAACAAGCTGAAGAGCTGGGGCAGCAGAACGAGGAGCTCAAGAAACAGGTTGAAGAGCTTCAAGGACAATTTGAAGAGCTTAAGCTAAATTCTGCTCAGATTCTGACTGCTGGATTCGAAGCCGCTCGGGAGCAATTCGCATGCCTATTCCCTGATCTCGACCTCAGCATGGTGTCGTTAAACAATGAAGTAGTAGATGGAAAGGTCGTTCCCGCCGAAGGCTCAACCAATTCCACCCCATCTGCTTCTTTATAAACTCACCTGTATTTACCTTGTAAAAACTCTTGCACATGTGTTTTGAACAATTACTCATTTCAATAGCGAAACTTGGATATCTCTTCTGACTTCTTTTGAGCGCTTTTTACTTCTTTGTATGTTTAACTTTGCTGCGTTCAACTTAGCGATTTGGCAAACACGACCTTCGGCGTAACCGCTTCGAGCCGATTCAAACTTAAGCAATAATCGCTTTAAACAACTTGTACCCCTGAGGCACTAACCTGATCATAAGAAAAGTTTCCAAGCAACGAACTGTAACTCAATCATCGGTTCAAACAACGTCTCACTCGACCCGCTTTATCAAACAAGTCTTTCAATCTTCTCGCCGTGCTTGAATTTTTTCCCGATCGCCAAAACCTCTTGGTAACACCAGCTTTTCCCAGCCTCACGCTTTGGCAGCCATTTCTTTATTTGGGGCAGAAATGCCCTTTGGGAACTTCCTTTACCCTCCCTGAACTTCAGAGCTGAAGACCGGCTGGCTAGGCGTTCTCTTCGAACCTACCTTAGCCACCTTTCCAGCTTCTTCCACCCTCTTCGCCATACCTGAACTCGTTCAAGACGAGAAGGATTTTATCTTGCCTATACCCGCATATAAGCGAGAAGGTCTTTTAACTCGCCTGAACTCGCTCATCGGCGAGAAGGACTTTAAATGGCCTTAACTCGCTCGACGGCGAGAAGGACTTTGTTTGGTGCCTCAACTTGCCCAGGGTGTACATCCCCTCCCCCCTGGATGCACTGAGGACCTTTTCTTTCTCTCGCCTGCACTCGCTCAACGGCGAGGAGGTCTTTATTTGGCCTTGGCTCGCACAACGGCGATAAGGACTTTATCCGGTGCCTCAACTTGCCCAGGGTGTACATCTCCTCCCCCCTGGATGCACTGAGGACCTTTCTCGCCTGCACTCGCTTAACGGCGAGGAGGTCTTTTAACTTGCCTCGACATTGCCCCAGGAGTTACATCTTCTCGCCCCCAGAAACACGGAGGACTTTTTCTCTTTCTCGCCTGCACTCGCTCAACGGCGAGGAGGTCTTTTAACTTGCCCCAAAACGCGCGAGGGCGTTGAGGTCTTTCATCTGGTGCCTCCGATCGCCGAAAGACGATGAGGACTTTAAAACTTAACTGGTGCCTCTAATCGCCGAAAAACATTGAGGACTTAAAATTTTTTAGAAAGCACGCGATATATCTTTTCTTGCCTTAAATCATGTACGAATGACAAGGTCTTTCTTCAAAACTTTCGAAAATAGCACACATGCAATCCGAAAACCCCTTATACTTCAAAAACTCTTCTTTATTGGGTGGCCTCATTAAAAACCCTCCTTAGGGAAAAAAGAGTGCCCCCTTTGAAACTGTCTTAACAGAGACATTGTAATGTAATGTTTGTGTTTGTCTTTACTTACAAAGCTCTTAACTATAGTACAACTTCAGGTGTGTGGTGTTCCAGGTACGAGGGATCGCCCCCCCTTCCAGCGTCTCCAAGCGGTAGGCTCCGTTCCCGAGTGCCTCGGTTATTCTGAACGGTCCAGTCCACTTGGGTGATAGTTTATTCTCCATCTCGTACTGGTGGGCCTTCCTCATCACCAGATCGCCTTCTCTAAACTGCCTTGGCATCACCTTTGAGTTGTATCTTCGCTCGACCCTTCTCTTCACTGCCTCAGCCTTCAGCCTTGCCTCCTCTCTGACTTCGTCCAGCAGATCCAGGTTCAGCCTTCTCTCTTCATTCGAGTCTTCCTCTACAAAGTTCTGGAATCTCGGCGAGCTTTCCTGGATCTCCACCGGAATCATGGCGTCACACCCATAGACCAAGCTAAAAGGGGTCTCATGGGTTCCGGACTGCTCGGTGGTGTGGTATGCCCAGACTATACGGGGCACCTCCTCAGCCCAACTTCCCTTGGCTTTCTCAAGCCTTCTCTTCAAACCTCTCAACAACACCCGATTAGCTGATTCTACCTGGCCATTCGTCTGAGGGTGCTCAACGGATGCAAACACTTGCTGAATTCCAACCCCTTCACAAAGCTTTTTCAACAGGTGGCTTGCAAACTGAGTCCCATTATCTGACACCAGGCGCTTAGGCACTCCAAACCGGCACACGATGTTCTTCCATACAAAACCTTCGATCTTGTGCGCGGTGATCTGGGCCACTGGTTCCGCTTCAATCCACTTAGTGAAGTACTCAATCGCCACTACCAAGTATTTCATCTGCCTGATCGCCAGTGGAAAAGGTCCCAGGATGTCGATTCCCCAAGTATGAAACGGCCAGGGGCTATAGATCGACTTCAACTCCTCGGGAGGTGCCTTATGCCAATCGGCGTGCTGCTGGCACTGTTTACAGCATTGGGCATACCTCTTGCAATCTTCTCTCATGGATGGCCAATAGTAGCCTGCACGGAGAGTCCTCGCGGCCAGAGCTCGACCCCCGACGTGACTTCCACATATTCCTTCGTGGAGCTCTGCCATAATTCTCGTGCACTTCTCGCCGTGTATACATTCCAGGAGTGGGTGAGTGAACCCAAACCTGTACAGATCGCCATCAATCAGTGTATACTTGCTGGAATTTTTCTTTACCTTCCTAGCTTCTGTTGGATCCAACGGGAGGAGACCATCTGCCAGGCACCGCTTGTACTGTGTTATCCAAGTGTCTGGCTCATGGGCGGCGGAGACCTGCATCACGTCCACCTTCTCTCCTCGACATGCTCTAATTCTCGGCGATCTCAGAGTTTCTTGCGTCAAAGACTTATGGCTTCTCGCTGCTCTCTCCGTCGACTTGCTTATCTGAAGGACCAGGTGATCTGCTACAAATGCCCTCGGCGTCTTCAGAGTTTCTTGAATCACCGTCCTCTGCCTACCCCCCTTGCCTGAACTGGCGAGCTTAGCAAGCAAGTCAGCTCGGGCATTCTGTTCTCGGGGCACATGGACCACTTCAAAAGAGGCAAAGGAACTCTTCAATTCCCGCACATACGCCAAGTAAGCCGCCATTTGTGGATCTTTAGCCTGGAACTCGCCTGTTACTTGCCCTGTGACTAGCAGCGAGTCACTCTTAGCCATCAGCACCCTAGCTCCCATCTCCTTGGCCAGCAGAATCCCGGCGATCAGCGCCTCATACTCTGCTTGATTGTTGCTGGCTTTGAAGGCGAATCTCAACGATTGTTCGATCAGCACGCCGTTGGGTCCTTCCAATATTACTCCAGCACCGCTACCCTGCTGGTTCGATGATCCATCCACCGAGAGTACCCAACGGAAGTCGTCACCTTCAACCCGCGTTGCCTCTGACGAGAGCTCGACTACAAAATCTGCAAAGATTTGCCCCTTGATCGGGCCTCGGGGCTCATATTTAATGTCAAATTCTGACAACTCCACTGCCCACTTCACCATTCTTCCCGCAACGTCAGGTTTCTTTAAGACCTTCTGGATGGGCAGGTCAGTCATCACCAGTATTGTGAAACTGTGGGAGTAGTGGCGCAACCTCCTCGCCGAAAACACCACAGCCAGCGCAGCCTTCTCAAGGGCCTGATATCTCGTTTCTGGGCCCTGCAGCACCTTGCTCACAAAATAGATAGGCTTCTGAGCCTGATCTTGGTCCTGGGCGAGCACCGCACTCACCGCCCTCTCAGTCACAGCGAAATACAATCTGAGAGGGATTCCCGCCAGTGGTTTGCACAGAACCGGCGGGCTCGCCAGATATTCCTTCAGCTTGACGAAAGCTTCCTCGCATTCTTTCATCCAAGCGAACTTGTTATTGCGCCGCAGACACTGGAAATAGGGATGTCCCTTTTCTCCGCTCGCTGACACGAAGCGAGATAGGGCTGCCATCCGGCCCGTCAGCTGCTGGACTTCTTTCACTGTAGCCGGGCTTCTCATCGCCAAGATGGCGGCACACTTGTCTGGGTTGGCTTCTATTCCTCTTTCAGTCAAGAGAAAACCCAAAAATTTTCCAGCCCCCACGCCAAAAATGCATTTCTCCGGGTTGAGCTTCAACTTGAACTTGGCGATCGTCGTGAACAATTCTTCCAAGTCTGCAACGTGCTTGCTTTTCTCCTGCGAGGTCACGACCATGTCATCGACGTAAGCTTGCACGTTCCTTCCCAGCATTGGTGCAAGTACTCGATCCATCAGCCTCTGGTACGTGGCCCCCGCGTTCTTCAGCCCAAACGGCATCACCTTATAGCAGTAGCACGACCTCTCCGTCATGAAGGCTGTCTTTTCCTCATCCATGGGATGCATCTTAATCTGATTATAGCCCGAGAAGGCGTCCAGGAAGCTCAGCAGCTTGCACCCTGCAGCACTATCAACCAGGGCATCGATGCTTGGTAAAGGATACGAATCCTTTGGGCAAGCCTTATTCAGATCAGTGAAATCGACGCACATGCGCCATTTCCCGTTGCTCTTCTTCACCAGTACGACGTTCGCCAACCATTCAGGGTACTGGACTTCCCTGATGTGGCCTGCAGCGAGGAGTTTCTGGGTCTCGTCCTTGATCGCCTGCCTCCTTTCTTCATTAAATTTCCTCCTTCTTTGTCGCACCGGTCTCACCATGTTGTCCATCGCCAGATGATGGCACAGGAAGTCGGGATCAATCCCGGGCATGTCCGAGGCGGACCATGCGAACACGTCCAGATGCCGCTCAATCACCTTGGCGATCTGGTCCTGGAGATCGACCTCCAGAGATCTTCCGAGCTTGAAAACTTTCCCCCCGATCTCCTTCTCGAGCCACTGCTCGACGGGTTTGGGCCTGGATTCTCTGGCGATCACCGCCTTGGCGATTCCCAGTTCCCTTGCTTCTTCAGGGCGATTCCGCGCCTCTTCTTCCTCCAGGCCAGCATTCCTTTCCCCCAGCTCAGCATCTACCATCTCTACATCCCTTCCGGCGGCCTCCTCTGTTACCGGTGGTCTGGGCTTCACACCGGGAGGCGGAGTGGTCGTTACATAGCTCACGGACCTTTTGTTTTTCAGGCTATTCTCATAGCACCTTTTCGCTTCCTTCTGGTCCGACTTGATCGTGATCACCACCCCTTCCATGGACGGCAGCTTCACCTTCATGTGCCTAGTCGATGGAATGGCGCCTATCCTGTTAAGAGTGGGCCTTCCCAACAGGATGTTATATGCTGAAGGGGCGTTTACGATGAGGTACTTGATTTTCTCCGTCCTCGACCCAGCCTCATCTGTAAACGTGGTTCTCAGCTCAATGTACCCCCTGACCTCCACCTGATCGCCAGCGAACCCATACAAGCACCCTCCATAGGGCCTCAGCTGGTCAAGGGGCAATTCCAGCTGTGTGAAAGTCGGCCAGAACATCACGTCTGCCGAGCTTCCTTGGTCCACCAGAACTCGGTGGACCTTCCTCCCTGCCGTTACCAACGAAATAACAATGGGATTGTTGTCATGAGGCACAACGTCCCGTAGATCCTGCTTGGTGAACGTAATGTCCACTTCCGGCGAGTGATCTTCAAACATGTCCACTGACATCACCGATTGCGCATACTTCTTCCTCTGCGATGCGGTGCATCCACCACCTAAGAAACCCCCTGCAATGGTGTGGATTTCCCCATGGATAGGCATCTCGTGTTGCTGGGCTTCTCCACCCGCCGGCTGGGAACTCGACGCTCCTCCGGTCCTTCTGTCCAGCAGGTAGTCGTTTAGGAACCCGCTCTTAACCAGATCATCGAGCTGGTATCCTAAAGACAAACACGAGTCCAGGTTGTGGCCAAAGCACTGGTGGAAATCGCACCAAACGTCTGGCTTTGACCCCAGCACCTTGTCGCCCACTTTCTCGGGCGCCTTCAACCTAGCGGATATGTTAGGGATAGCGATCAGGTCCGCTAGTCCCATGACGAATTTGTGCTTAGGTGGGCGATTGTATTCCCGGCGTGCTGGTTGTTGGCGTGCTGGCGGTTGGCGCGCTTGACTTCTTCCCTTATTTCTCCTATCGTAAGGATAGCGAGTCCTTTAGTCTTTTCTGGCCGCCGCCGCCGTTTCCAGCACCCTCTGTGGCTAGATCCTGGTCTGGGCGCGTGGCCTGGCGGGAGCCACGCTGCCTCTCTTCTCGGCGACTTCGCTCTCGTCGGCGATGTGGGCCACTGCGAGTCGCCTGACTTCAGCAAACGTCGCTGGATGAGCCCTGATCAAGGCCTCGCAGAATGGCCCTGGCTGCACGCCCTTCTTGAAGGCATAGACCAGCATCTCTTCATCCTTGGCCGGCGATCTGACCATCTGCGCTCCGAAGCGATTGAGGTAGTCTCTAAGGGACTCCCCATGGTACTGCCTTATATCAAACAGATCATAGGACACCCTGGGCGGTGCCTTGTTCACAATATACTGCTCGACAAAGATTTTCGAGAATTGTTGAAAATTAGTTATGTGGCCATTAGGCAGGCTCACAAACCACTCCATCGCCGTTCCCTGGAGCGTGCTCACGAACATCTTACAATAGACGGCGTCCGACCCTCCTGACAGCATCATCTGTGTGTGGAACGTGGTCAGGTGAGCCTCTGGATCCTCCACGCCAGTAAAAACAGCTTTAACCGGGACCACGCTCGTGGGAATTGGCGTGTCGGTAATCGCCTGAATGAAAGGCATTGGGAAAACACGAGGCGGCGTCGACGGTGCCACCTCTTCAGCAGAAGAGCGAACCTACTGCTCCTGAAGAGCTCGACGTAGCTCCTCAGCCACCTTGCTGAGCTCCTCGTTCCTGGCGCGAGACGCGACCAGGTCTTCATGTATCCTTGCCTGCTCGACGCGCGAGGCTTCTACAGTGGCCTGCAATGAGCGCATCATTTCTGCCATCTGCCCCATGGTCATGGCGGCGTCGCCTTCAGCTGCGACGGGAGCCACGGGACTGAAACGATTGCTTCTCATCTTTCTCATTAACTTCAGCGAACCACAGAAATACAGCAAATAACACTTCGACCACGATCGAATCAGCGATCAACCGGAGAAAACTCAAGAAACTGCGCAAGAACTCCAAGAACACCGCAAACCTTCGAAGAAGATCGCAGCTTCACTAAAAACCACCGTTTCCCCGCGAACCAAACAACCGAACGAAAGAACTCGAATCCACCGATCGAAAAGCCAAACGAACGGTTTAAAACGAAAACTTCGCCGAACGAAACTCAAAGAAACCAAGAACGACGGTTGCACCAGCACACAACCACGCCGAAAACCTAGAAAACTTCCACGAACTCACGCTGTGGATGGGAGCACGTTTTACACGGCCCCACGGTGGGCGCCTGATGATCCTGCCTGTTGACCGGAGCGCTGGAGAATGCCTCGTCAAAGGATCGACGTGCGCGCCGCTTCTCACTTCCGTTCCTCCTCTGGATCTATCTCAAGAACCTGCAGAGAAACAACACGGCGCCGCTGCGGCCGATCGCACTCCGACGCTCAAGTCAGTGACGGTATCACCAAATACTAAGAACTCGAACCGTGAAAACTCTCTCTCACAAATAGCTCTGTCACTCGCAAGCGTAAAGTGTATGAACTGAACGTGCGTACCTTAGAAAATCTGTTAGGAACTCTTATATACCTGGTGGTTTTCTCTCTCCTGGCTGTTACAGACTTGGACACGTGGCTCGTATCCAACTGTACACGTGCCATCATCTGGAGGCTCCCTGACTTGGCGCTGCTTCTTCTCTCATTTTGGCTAAGTTACCTACGCATGGTACTGCCCAGTGCATAGCTAACTCAGGAGTGCGATCTTTACTGAAACTGGCGAGGTAGGGCCTTCATACACCTTCCCTGTGGTCTCGCTGGCCGCCTTCATAATCTGCTTCTCCTTCGCCTTCGACGATGTGCTTGTTCTGGCGATCTCCGACTGCCTGGTCGCCTGAGTCTGCATCTGGCGACTTCACCCCCAACCTGGCGATCGCCTATTCTGGTAAGCTGGAGATCGGAACACGCCAACTTAACACCCGGCGACTACACGTGCCTCCCGACTTCCTTCCCAACTGCCAACCTGGCGCCTTGTCAACACGCCTGCACTGTAGCAGGGTGCCACGTCATCGCACCCAACCACCAGGGCGGTACACACCCCGTGGACGATACGACGTCACTAGGTGAGCCTCTCCATGGGCGGGAGGGTTGGCACACGACCTTTTTCGGGCATACAAGGCCATCCAACGAAGTGAAAGAAACAGGCAAAACACAAATAAAATAACCGAAGCGCGCGAAGGCAAAGAATGAGAGTAAGGACGCACAGGCAGGATTCTATATCGCGAAGGAACAAAAGCAATCATACGAACACCCAGATTTGTAACAAGAGTACGAATGGTTCAAAGAATTACAAGTCTTAACAGAGGAAGTCAAAAACAAAGGTAAAGTATAAGGAATTAAGCTTGAAGGTAAAGGTGGCGGGTGAGAGACAGCGGTTCAGTCATCCAAGTCCATGGGCACAACCTTCCCGTCGACGACGTGGTGTGTGGGGTCGCAGTTCGAAACATTGATGCCCGGGTTCTCGTAGGACGCCTGGGTCAGAGCCTCTTGGAAGCCCTCCTCAAACGCCCCCGCCATCTCCCCAGTCAGTTCTTGGACCTCCCCCTCCAGTTCCGTAATCCTGGAATCCTTGGATGTCAATTGCTTCTCCAGAAATTCCTTTTCCACGCGAAGCTTGCTAGCCTCGGCTTGGAGAAGGCTCGAAGCTTCAACCTTCGCAGCCAAGGCGTCCTCTCTCTCACCTAGCTTCTGCCTCCAAGCAGCATCCAACTCATCAAGTTTTCTCCGCTGCACCTCGGATGTAAGAGCCGCCTCCTGGAGGCCAATGTTTTGGATTTGATAGGAGGTGAGCTGGGCTAGTTGAGCGGCATGCGCCTGTTCCAATTCTCGTGCGTACGCCTCAGCTCCCTCCCTGCCCTCATGGGCCAGTTTTAGCAGAGATTGGGAAGCTTCCTCCTTGAGTCCCCAGTTTTGCTTCTCCTCCTTCAACGCCACCACCTCTTGTCTCAGCTTGCGAAGAGCCTCCCTCCCTTTGATAGCATTTCGAGCCTGAGTGCGCCACTTGATTGCCACTGCCAGGAAGGCCCCCATATAATAAGGCATGCCTCCCCCCTTTTGAGGATCAGTCGGCGACATTCCTTCGGTGAAGCCCTGCGTCAACTCCCTATGAATGGAGCGAGGAATCCGGGGTTTGCGCGAAGTCGAGCCAGGGACTGATACAGGAGGGGCGGAGCCCGAGGCTTCAGCTGCGTCACGATGCGGCAATGGCGAAGGCGGGGGAACCGAGTCAATCCTTTCCTCTCGCTCCTCGTGGGCTGGTGGAGGTGGCGGTGAGGTGGCACTAGGAGGATCGTCCCTGAGAGAGTTCCCATCGCCGGGGAGCGCGGCGGTTGAGGCAGGGAGGCCCGTAGCCCTCCTCTTATGGGAGACCAGGGCAGTACCCGAGTCTTCGCTGTCAGAATCTACTATCAACACCCTTTTCCCTTTGTTAGGGCGCGCTGAGGCAGGGGTCGACGCCATGGCTAATGGAACCGCAGCAATAGAAGGAGGAGAAGCAGAAGGTGGAGGAATCGGCAGGGAAGCGACGGTGGGCACGTCAGAGGCGACGACGTCCCCACCTTCTTTGGTAGATTTTGCCTTTTTCAAAAATTTGGCAAGAGCAAGCCGCCTCGAGGAAGTCGTCACTGAACCTGCAGCAGCGAAAAACAATAGAGTAAAGGTTGGTTCAGATGAAGCAGAAGGGAAATTTTATGGCGAAACACACGCAGACAACCGCAACAGCCAATGCATCATAAACAATCAAGGGCAGATACCAAAGTAGGTAGAAAGCCCATGGGCGTTGAATTCGTTCGCGATGAGTTTGGCGGTATCAAAGACTACCCCCAGTCCCGCCAAGGCTTTGCATACGTCCCGGTCGGAGGGGTAAGCTCATCCAAAGCCAGGGCCTTCATGGTTATGGGCTTATCCGTCCAGTATAGGGGAAAGCCCTCTAGGATGGTAGGATCGCGCTTGGTCGCACGCACTTTGAAGAATTTCCCTTTCCATCCTTTGAACGAATTTTGGAAGAGCGTAAGGATGATGCGCCCGGCAATGCCAGAAAAGCTCATCCATAGGCTCTTCCCCTGTTTCTTTACCTCGAAAAAGTGAAGAAAAACATCTACAGAAGAGGGGACACCTAGATAGCCGCAGAGAATCTGAAACCCCCTCACGAAAGCCCAGCTGTTGGGGTGGAGCTGGGCGGGAGCGGTGTTTATCTCTGTAAGCAGCTCTTTCTCGAAAGAAGTAAGGGGCAGGCGCAGGCCCACTCTCTTCAGTACCATTTGATAAAGGAAGAAGAAGGGGCTTCCCCCAGTATCTCTTGAGTCCGCACAAACGGGCATCCCAAGTCGCACCCGGCATACCAGGACTTGGGAGTCGTGATTTTTATGAAAGGCGTTGAAATTGTAAAGCGCAGGGTCCCCCCTGTGAGCCTCCACGTCCTCAACAGAGTTTAGGAGGGAGCATTCGTCGAAAAGATCGTCGGGAGCCCAGTCGTATTCGCCCTTATAATAAGACTTAGGGAGCGGGGGAGGCGCGGCGGTCTTAGTTTTCGCCATCAATGCCAAAGCTGAAGATCAAAAGAAAAAGAAAGGGTTCAGAGAAAAGGGGTTGGGAGAAGAAAAGGGGACAAAAATGGAAGAATCCTAGGAGCGCCCTACCCACACGAGAGCGAAGGGGAACGAGAGGAACAAAGAAGCATACAAACGATATCCAAAGAAATGCGGTAATATGGACAGTCCCAGGCAGTTCATATAGTGAAGAGAATCATCAAGGAGGGAAAAAACCGTACCTTTGGGGGCTGAAGGGCGTGGAGAGCGGAAGCACGAATGAACAGGGGTAGCGAGAGAAAGGATTCAGAGAAGATGAACAGTGAGAAAGGGCAGAGAAAGTGGATGTAACAGTGGTTGCAAGCGCGGGGTTTGGGTAACTTAAACGTTACGAGAAGCGCGAGGGACAACAAATGATGACCGTGTGATGATGCCACGTGTTGCAGGATTAAGCGCTCAAGGGGAGCGCAAGAGGTTCTTAAAAATGATCGCACGATGAACCACGTGGCACGCGATTAAGCGCACCCTCAAAAGGCATTATTTTTCCCATTTCAGAGGATGTCAAATCAGCCATTAAGAATACCCCTGTGGTTCAGAAAGTGTCACGTCAGTAATTCGAAGAATTGTTGAGTCAGCAGGGAATGACACGTCATCAGGATGGCACGTGGACGGCGTGGGCGAGGCTTTAGTCTTTGCGCTAAAGACAAGTCTTCGGCTTAAGACTGGGGGGCTTGTGTACCGTCCCGTATCCGGGCGTCGACTAAGTCAAGGTCAAAGTCAACGACTGGAGAGTCAAAGTCAACGCAAGGCGTCGCCTACGTGGAGAGACGCCAAGTGCCAGCATCGCCAAGAGGAAGCGTCGCCAAGACAAGGCGTCACCTAGGTGATGGCGTCGCCCAACCAGGGCGTCGCCAGATCAAACAGTGCTAAAGCAAGGCAATCACGGTGTGGTTCCCCGATACCCATGGGTAGGAAAGACCATGGAGGGAGCGACGCCGTGGGAAAGCCTCAGGTCCCGATAGCCCGGGGCAGCGATAAAGAGAAGGAAAAGGTGGCTTCAAGGCCATAGTGATAGCATCAGTGGAGGGCAGCCTGACTCGTGAAGTACCCCTGCCGCCCCAGAGACGCGTTGGGGACAGATACGACTCAAGAGGAAGGTCACGCCCATGGCAGCCGGGTGCAGGGTACGAGAGGAAGGCAGATACGCTCTCAAAGTAAGTGACTAGATGATTGGGGGCATGAGTTGGCACCCAAAAAGTCACCCCTAGCGCAGTAGCACTCCCGAGCAGGAGGACTCACGCGCAGAAACGTCCCTAGATGGGCAGAAACGCCCCCAGATGGGGTCACGGCGTCGTGAGGCCCTCCACGTGTACAACAGCCATGTCAGAATGGAAACACTTTTTAGTCAGGTGCCAGGTAATTAAAGTCATTCAATACAGTTTCCCTTTCGAGCATTCAGGTACTATAATGGCTCCCAAGCGTTTCAACGTCTTAAATGCGCTACCTTTTCTAATTAAGTACGTTGATTGAGTGCGTTACATTTGTAATTAAAGGCGCTTTAAGGCGCTTTAATGCTTGGGTAGTTTAAATAGCGCGGAGAATGTTGGAAACAGGGTTCGAACCTTTGGCAGATTTACCAGAACTCTCTAGTTGCTTGCTCGTGCTTCAAGGTTACGTACAAGTGACTGGGGAATATCTTTGCCTGAGGGAGAGAACACACACACAATACACAGTTCATTTTACCACCTTCAGAGTGCCATACGCGGTGCTCAGAGACGTAGGTGAACAGTTTTGGTGTTTCTTGCTGGCTGACTTGAGCGTCGGAGTGCAAACGGCCGCTAGGGCGCCTCTTTATCCTCTTTTTTGCAGGATTCCACAGGTAACCAGTGGGGAGGAGACCCTAGCTGACGGTTGAGGTCGCGCATGAAGACGTCCCGGTCAACCGGACGGAACATTAATATATATATATATATATCATTAGTAGTCATGTTTACTTAGAAAACAAAATGTATTTTTTCTAATAACTTAAATGTTCCTTTTTTACACTTCAATTTTATTATAGATCGTAAATGCAATAACATTATATTAATTCCTTATAGTCATAAGATTTGAGAATAATAAAACGCGTAAAACGTAGACTTATACCAATGACTCGTAATATTGAAGCCCAATATTACATTCACTTGGTAATTCTTTCTGAACTCCTGTAATTTCTTCCTGCACCCCCATAACTTATGTAATTCTAAAAAATACATTTCTACAAATAGTGTGCAAGAGTTAGGGCACTTCCTTGGATTCGAGGCCAAGGGAAGAAACCTCTAGAAAACATATAAGAAAGAAGATACGAAGTAATTCTTTTTTTTTTCATTCCTTTCATCATGGTAGTATTTAAACAAATGATCTAACGTCAATCATTGGCAACTCACAATACTCTGAAACCTTAAAACAGAATTGGATTGTGTATCTACACCTATGATTCAGCAGAAAAACAGAATTGCACATGACTTAGCAGAAAAACAGAATTGCATATGACTCAGCATAATTCTCCCTTCACACATAGTCCCTTAGGTAAGTGGGTTTTCGGGTCATCCTAATGGGTTCGGGCGATTGGGCCTCTGCATTCTGATCATCACCCTCCTATGGGAAAACCACCTTGTCTTCAAGGTGAAACTTATGTTGAAGATAATCCCATTTTTCTCAGCTTGTGTTTTCTAGAGCCAAACCAAGCCACTGCACCAATACCAAGAGAGAAGGTGGCGAAGTAGAAGTGTCCCATTTGCGGTCCAAAATAGCCAAAGGTTGAGCCAAGGGATGGTTATCGTGGGTATCCGGTGGTAATGGATCAGTATTGTGAATGAGTGGACCTTTGTGAAGTTTCAGCAAAGAGTAATGAAACACGGGGTGTATTTTTGAACCAAAGGGTAAATTTAAACGATAAGCAACTGCCCCAATCTGTTCTGTGATTTGAAAATGACCATAAAACCTTTTAGATAATTTATGATATGGCAAATTAGAAAGAGAACTGTTCCGACCTCAAGTCGTTGGGCAGCATCGCTAGGGTCAATCACCACATTCGAGGTATTGTCCGCTTTGGAGGGCGGTGCTCCGTCACGGTTTTGTCCTTAAAAGGCGCCTCGAAGGGTGAAGGGAGGATGGAGTATATAAACTGCCCTTGGCCTCGATTCCTGAGCGATGTGGGACTGTATTGGCATACGGGAACAAGCCCCCCAGTCGAGGTCTAAGGGGAGTGGATCCCCCTAGTTGAGGGGCGAAGGAGCCTCCTCGGCCCCACGGTGGGCGCCATTGTTCCGACCTCAAGTCGTTGGGCAGCATCGCTAGGGTCAATCACCACATTCGAGGTATTGTCCGCTTTGGAGGGCGGTGCTCCGTCACGGTTTTGTCCTTAAAAGGCGCCTCGAAGGGTGAAGGGAGGATGGATTATATAAATTGCCCTTGGCCTCGATTCCTGAGTGATGTGGGACTGTATTGGCATACGGGAACAAGAACTCTGACGGTAAGGCTGCAATTTGACATAAACCCAGTCTCCTATATTTTAGGATATGTCTCTCCTTTTGCTATTAGCTTGTAGTTTCATGGCAGCTTGAACCTTGAGCAAACGGTTCCTTAATTTGAGCAACATTTCTTGTCTAGAAGCCAACAATTTGTCAACAGCTTCAATGGAAGATGAACCAAGCAAATAATGAGGTATGGATGAAGGACTTTTGCCATACATAAGCTCGAAAGGTGTAACTCCAGTAGAGGAATGGACATTAGTATTGTAAGACCATTCTTCTAGAGAAAGAAATTTGTACCAGCTGTATAAACAAAGGAACGCAAATACTGCTCAAGTACTCGATTAAGGACCTCCGTTTGACCATCTGTTTCAGGATGGTATGAAGTGCCCAAGCGCAGTTTTGTGCCACATATTTTAAACAACTCGCGCCAGAATTGACTGATGAAAATGGGGTCACGGTCTGAGACTAGGCTACGAGGGAAGCCATAGTGTTTGCAAACCAAGTCCAAAAAAGCAGAAGCCACCTTGAAAGCCCCATATTTTGGAGGAAGTGCGCCAAAGTGAGCACCCTTAGAAAAATGATCCACCACAACAATAATAGCAATATGGCCCTGGGATGGTGGTAGGCTGGTGATAAAATCCAAGGAAAGGTCTTCCCAAATGGTTGTTTTGGGATTGACAGTGGCTGAAGTAAGCCTGACGGTTTCTTGGTCTCATACTTGACCTGTTGGCAAGTGCTACACTGAGAAATGAAGTGCTGAACATCCTTGCACATGTCAGCCCAGTAAAAACTTTCTTGCAACCTATGTAAGGACTTTGCTACCCCCATATTGCCTTCCCTTGAGGGAACAATAATCACCATCGCGTCCGATCAGGAGGAAGCTAAGAAGTGTTACGAAAACAACCTAAAGACAAATGGAGGAATATTCTCTATCACGTCCAGACCACCAAGGGAAGATAGAGTGACCCGAGAAGAGATCATCCGAGAAAACCTACCCGAGCCTACCAGAGGTGTGGTAGAGAAGGAGATCGGAGGGAAGATATTTAAACTTGGGCAATCTCTGAGCAGAGAGTCGCGAGACCAAATCTCCGAGGTCATAGCACGACACCTCGACGCCTTCGCATGGTCTGTTGTTGACATGCTCGACATTGACCCTGATTTCTTGTGTCATCACCTCACTATGGACCCCAGCGTCCGGCCTGTCCGCCAGAGAAGACGAAAGTTCAACAAAGAGAAGCGACATGTCATTCGGGAGGAGACAAAAAAATTGTTGAAGGTTGGCCACATCAGGGAAATCCAGTACCCTGAGTGGTTGGCCAACGTGCTGCTAGTAAACAAAAGCAAATGGGAAGTGGAGAATGTGTGTCGACTTCACGGATCTCAACAAAGCCTGCCCAAAGGATTCTTACCCGCTGCCCAGCATCGATGCCTTGGTAGACAGTGCCTCGGGGTGTAAGTTACTCAGCTTCTTGGATGCCTTCTCCGGCTACAACCAGATCATGATGCATCCCAGGGACGAGTGTAAGACTGCATTTATGACCGAATCATCCTGTTATTGATAATAAAGCCATGCCTTTTGGGCTGAAGAATGCAGGGGCCACCTACCAACGACTAATGGACAGGGTGCTAGCACCCATATTGGGACGGAAGGTTCAAGCGTACGTGGATGACATGGTGGTCACCACCCAGCAGAGGGAACAACATTCAACTGACTTGGAAGAGTTATTCACTATAATAGCAAAATACAGGTTAAAGTTGAACCCGGAGAAGTGCGTGTTTGGAGTAGAGGCAGGGAAATTCCTAGGTTTTTTTCTCACTGAACGAGGGATCGAGGCGAACCCTGAGAAGTGTGTTGCCATAATAAATATGAGAAGCCTGATCTTAGTGAAAGAAGTGCAACAGTTGACAGGGCGCATGGCCGCTTTGTCTAGGTTCGTGTCGGCAGCAGGGGACAAGGGTCATCCTCATTTCCAGTGCTTGAGAAGGAACAACAGGTTTGTCTGGACCCGTGAATGTGACGAGGCTTTCAAAAATTTGAAGAAGTACCTAGCCAGCCCTCTAGTTTTGTGCAAACCTGAGCTAAGTACCCCACTCCGCTTGTATTTCACAGTTACATAAAGGGTTATCAGCTCAGTCCTGTTACAGGAACAAGACCAGGTACAAAGACCAATCTACTTCGTCAGTAAGGTGTTGTAGGGGCCCGAGGTAAGATACCAGGCCTTGGAAAAGGCGGCCTTAGCAGTAGTATTTTCAGCGAGAAGGCTCCGTCATTATTTTCAGAGTTTCACCGTCATGGTAATGACAGACCTTCCAATCCGCAAAGTCTTGTAGAAACCAGATGTGGCGGGAAGGATGGCGCGATGGGCGGTAGAACTATATGAGTTTGACATACATTATGAACCGAAGGGCCCCATCAAGGGCCAGATATATGCCGACTTTGTAGTAGAACTCTGCTCAGCAGCCACCCATCAAGAAGGGGCGGATTTCAAATGGGTACTCTCAGTAGATGGTTCCTTGAACCAACAAGGTAGTGAAGCAGGTGTCATTTTGGAAGGTTCGGATGGGTTGCTAATCGAGCAGGCCCTCCATTTCGCTTTCAAAGCCAGTAACAACCAAGCAGAGTACGAGGCCTTGATCGCAGGAATGTTGTTAGCAAAGGAAATGGGAGCAAGGAGATTGTTGGCAAAAAGTGATTCTTTGTTAGTTACAAGACAGGTCACGGGGGAGTACCAAGCTAAAGACCCTCAGATGGTCGCATATCTAGAATACGTACAAGCGCTGAAAGAATCGTTCGACGTGTTCGAGTTAGTCGATGTAATTAGAGAACAAAATGCCCGAGCTGACTTGCTTGCAAAATTCGCCAGTTTGGGCAAGGGGGCAGGCAGAGGAAGGTGATTCAGGAAACATTGAAGACACCTCGAACAATCACGGACAAAATGGCAGAAATCCAGCACGTTGACACTTCGGAAGGGGCGAGGAGGAGTCATCGATCGTTAACGCAGGACACGATGATAACACCCAGAATAAGTAGGTATCCGGTTGCTAGAGGGATAATGCCACAGGTTCACGAGATCGAGGTAGGAAAAACTTGGATGACAGTCTACCAGTGTTACCTGGCCGACGGAATACTCCCGTTAGATCCCGCAGAAGCCCGGAAAATAAAGAAAAATTCAAGCAAGTACACTGTACCGTCTCGTATCAGGGCGTTGACTAAGTCAAAGTCAACGACTGGAAAGTCAAAGTCAACTCAAGGTGTCGCCCAGGTGCAGAGACGCCAAGAGGAAGCGTCGCCAAGATAGGACAAGGCGTCGCCAAGGCAAGGCGTCGCCTGGGTGGAGGCATCTCCAAGGCAAGGCGTCGCCTGGGTGGAGGCGTCGCCCAACCAGGGCGTAGCCAGATCAAACAGTGTAAAAGTAAGGCAATCACGGTATGGTTCCCCGATACCCATGGGTAGGAAAGACCATGGAGGGAGCGACGCCGTGGGAAAGCCTTATGACCCGATATCTCGGGAAAGTGATAAAGAGAAAAAAGAGGTGGCTTCAAGGCCATAGTGATAACCTCAGGGTAGGGCAGCCTGACTCGTGAAGTACCCCTGCCACCCCAGAGACGCTTTCGGGACAGATACGACCCAAGAGGAAGGTCACGCCCAGGGTAAGCGGGTGCAGGGTACGAGAGAAAGGCAGATACGCTCTCAAAGTAAGTGGCTAGATACTTGGGGGCATGAGTTCGCACCCAAAAAGTCACCCCTAGCGCAGTAGCACTCCCAAGCAGGAGGGCTCACACGTAGAGACATCCCCAGGTGGGCAGAAACGCCCCCAGATGGGGTCATGGCGTCGTGAGGCCCTCCACGTGTACGACAGCCATGCCAGAATAGAAACACCCTCTAGTCAGGTGCCAGGTAATTAAAGATATTCAATACAGTTTCCCTTTCGAGCATTCAGGTACTATTATGGCTCCCGAGCGTTTCAACGTCTTAAATGCGCTACGTTTCGTAATTAAGCGCTTTAATGAGTGCGTTACGTTTGAGATTAAAAGCGCTTTAAGGCGCTATAAATGCTGGGGCAGTTTAAATAGCGATGGGAATGTCGGAAAAAGGGTTGGAACCTTTGGCAAATTTACGAGAAACTCTCTGGTTGCTTGCCCGTGCTTTAAGATTACGTACAAGTGACTGGAGAATATTTTTGCCTGAAGGAGACAACACACACACATATACACAGTTCTTTTACCACCTTCAGAGTGCCACACGCGGTGCTCAGATACGTAGGTGGACAGTTTTTTGGTGTTTCTTGCTGGCTGACTTGAGCGTCGGAGTGCACACGGCCGCTAGGGCGCCTCTTTGTCCTCTTTTTTGCAGGAATCCGCGGGCAACCAGCCGGAAGGAGACCCCAGCTGACGATTGAGGTCGTGCACGAAGACGTCTCGGTCAACCGGACGGAACATTTGGCGCCCACCGTGGGGCGTTGGTCTCATGCTGGGCCCCGGGACTGGGGCTTTCTGGCCTCGTAGGGGCGTCTCGCCTCTGGTTTCTTTCTTCCCGTCATGGTCTCATTGACTCGGACGGGTTGAACTCGCGTTGGTCCCCTCGGGCGCGAGGGTACGGCGCTGGTGCGCTTCACACAAACCTCCCCTTCCGAAGCAATATGCTCTACCGCACTACGCCGTAATTCAGCGAAGGTCCTAGGGCGATTGCGGATAATAGATTCTCCAAAGGGGCCGGGGCATACGCCTTTCACAAATGCGTACACGATCATAGGCTCCTCTGTTGTACCAACCTTCACGACCTGGGCCCCGAAGCGATTGATATACTCCTTCAGGGTCTCCCCCTGATACTGCTTCACGTCAAACAGGTTGTAAGAGACCGGCGGCGGGGCCTTGTTGGCCAAGTAGTGTTCTCTGAATAACCGCGACAATTGGCGGAAGGATGTGATATGACCTTCTGGGAGGCTAATGAACCAGTCCATAGCCATCCCGGTCAGGGTGCTCATGAAGAGCTTGCACTTGGCAGCATCAGAACCGCCTATCAGGACCATCTGCGTGTGAAATGCAGCCAGGTGCGTCTCTGGGTCCTCCATCACATGTTCGAGAAGGTTTATCAAGTTACAGTAACGTTGAAGGAGTTTGGAGCGACAATGGCCCCCACCAGACGAAGAGCAGCGCGCGCAGCCCCAGCAGACCTATCCATGCAGCAGGTCCTGGAAATAATGAGGGGGCTGCAGCAGGACATGGCGGATTCGAAAATGGAGCAGGAGCACATGCAGGCAGACCTTGACGCCTCGCATGAGCGGAACGAAGAGCTCCACCGTGTGAATGAGGAGTTGCGCCAGGGCCTGAGAAACGATAGGAGGCGGCCTGGGCATGACGAGACGGAGAACCATTCCCCACCAAGGGAGTTTTCCACTCCTTTCTCACAGGAGATCCTAGACGCAGCAATCCCGAACACGTTCGCGGGACCCAAGGTGATCTTCACCGGGATGGAGGACCCAGAGACGCACCTGGCTGCATTTCACACGCAGATGGTCCTGATAGGCGGTTCTGATGCTGCCAAGTGCAAGCTCTTCATGAGCACCCTGACCGGGATGGCTATGGACTGGTTCATTAGCCTCCCAGAAGGTCATATCACATCCTTCCGCCAATTGTCGCGGTTATTCAGAGAACATTACTTGGCCAACAAGGCCCCGCCGCCGGTCTCTTACGACCTGTTTGACGTGAAGCAGTATCAGGGGGAGACCCTGAAGGAGTATATCAATCGCTTCGGGGCCCAGGTCGTGAAGGTTGGTACAACAAAGGAGCCTATGATCGTGTACGCATTTGTGAAAGGCGTATGCCCCAGCCTCTTTGGAGAATCTATTATCCGCAATCGCCCTAGGACCTTCGCTGAATTACGGCGTAGGGCGGTAGAGCATATTGCTTCGGAAGGGGAGGTATGTGTGAAGCGCACCAGCGCCGTACCCTCGCGCCCGAGGGGACCAACGCGAGTTCAACCCGTCCGAGTCAATGAGACCACGACGGGAAGAAAGAAACCAGAGGCGAGACGCCCCTACGAGGCCAGAAAGCCCCAGTCCCGGGGCCCAGCAGGAGACCAACGCCCCGCCAGAGAAAGAGCAAGACCGGCGAGGTACAACTTCGTGGTTGAGTTGAAGGATTTGATCGCCGTACCCAACATAGCCGAGAGGCTGAGGCGACCGGCGAAGACCGACAAGGTGTTAGGGCCCCGTAAAGACTCTTGGTGCGAATTCCACGAGGCGTTCGGACACCAAATTGATAATTGCCTGTCGTTGGGCTACCAGCTAGATGAGCTGGTGAGGACTGGATTTTTGAAAGACTATGTCACAGATCCCACAACGACCACCGCTTCGCAGCCGCCGGCAGATGAACCAGCGCACGAGATGCCAGTGCTTGGCGAGGTCCATACCATTGCTGGAGGTTTCTCTGGCGGAGGGCCCACCGCCTCCCAGCGGAAGAAATACGCGAGGGGGGTAAATTCAATTGAAGAGAGGCTCTCGGGGGAGCCATGGGAGTCAGATATCGTGTTCACCCGAAGAGACCTCCGAGATGTGGTACCCCACGACAACGATCCCGTTGTCATCTCTGTTGTCACGGCCGGAAGGAAGGTTCACAGAGTGCTTGTTGATCAAGGATGTTCGGCAGACGTCATGTTTCTATCGACCTTTAACAAGTTACGGTTGTCCCCCGATCTGCTGAGTCCCTATACAGGATGTTTGTATGGGTTCAGGGATAACCAGGTAGAAGTCCGGGGGTACCTGGAGTTGAGGACTACGTTCACGGACGGAGAGGCCTCCCGCACCGAGAGTATCCGGTACCTCGTCGTGAACGCTAATTCTGCCTACAATATTTTGTTGGGCAGACCGGCGTTAAACCGTTTAAGCGCAGTGTCCTCCACCCGTCACATGAAGATGAAGCTACCAGACCTCAGCGGCCGGGTGATAGTCATCAGATCAGACCAGGAGAAGGCAAGGAAATGCTACGAAAACAGCCTGAAGACGAAGAGAGGCGTATTCATGGTGTACGAACGCCCGCCGAGCGCGGACGCAACGATGATTGAGGCGACGCCCGCTGGGCTGACGTCTGAAGAGGCCATAGCAGAGAGGGCGATGCCCGAAGCAGATGTGCCAATGGAGGAGGCGCCCGTAGAAGAGGCGGTGCCCATCGAAGAAGCGGCGCCCGTAGAAGAAGCGGCGCTCGTCGAGGATGATAGTAGGGAGCAACCTGCAACTAACGCCATAGAAAGGGAGATTGGCGGCAAAGCTTTCAAGTTAGGAAGTTCGCTAAGTCCAGAGGAACAGGAAGGGGTGGCAGAAGTGATTTCGCGCCACCTGGATGCCTTCGCATGGTCCGCCTCGGATATGCCGGGCATTGATCCCGATTTCCTGTGTCACCACATCAGCATGGACGCCACGGTCCGCCCTGTGCGTCAGAGAAGGAGGAAGTTCAATGAGGAGCGACAACAGGTGGTGAAAGACGAAACGCAGAAGCTGCTGAGTGCTGGCCACATTAGGGAGATTCAGTACCCTGAGTGGCTCGCCAACGTCGTCTTGGTGAAAAAGGCGAGCGGGAAGTGGAGAATGTGCGTGGACTTCACGGACCTGAACAAGGCGTGCCCAAAGGATTCCTATCCGTTGCCCAGCATCGACGCCTTAGTGGACAGCGCGTCCGACAGCAAGGTGTTAAGCTTCCTGGACGCCTTCTCAGGGTACAACCAAATCAAGATGCACCCAAGAGACGAGAGCAAGACTGCGTTCATGACTGAAACATGCAGTTATTGCTATAAGGTGATGCCCTTCGGGCTCAAAAATGCGGGCGCCACGTACCAGAGGTTAATGGACAAGGTCCTGGCGCCAATGCTTGGGAGGAACGTATACGCTTATGTAGACGACATGGTGGTGGCGTCGCAGAACAGGGTGCAGCACATGGCAAACTTGGAGGAGTTGTTCAACACAATATCCAAATACCGCCTCAAGTTGAACCCCGAGAAGTGTGTTTTCGGGGTAGAGGCCGGTAAATTCTTGAGTTTTCTGCTCACCGAGAGGGGGATAGAGGCGAACCCCGACAAATGTGCGGCTACTATTGCCATGCGGAGTCCGACATCGGTAAAGGAGGTGCAACAGTTGACAGAGCGGATGGCGGCGCTCTCGAGGTTTGTTTCCGCCGGAGGAGAAAAAGGGCACCCGTACTTCCAGTGCCTCAAGAGAAACAGTCGCTTTGCATGGACCGAGGAATGTGAAGCGGCTTTCGTTAAGCTGAAGGAGTACCTGGCGACGCCTCCGGTTCTCTACAAGCCGGTAACGGGCGTGCCCCTCCAGTTGTATTTTACTGTAACGGAGCGGGCCATCAGTTCTGTGTTGGTCCAAGAGCAGGACCAGAGTCAGAAGCCCATCTACTTTGTAAGCAAGGCCTTACAAGGGGCTGAGACAAGGTACCAAGCACTGGAGAAGGCGGCGCTGGCGGTAGTGTTCTCGGCTAGGAGGCTCCGTCATTACTTCCACAGTTTTACGGTGGTGGTGATGACCAACCTCCCTATACAGAAGGTGCTGCAGAAACCCGATGTGGCAGGAAGAATGGTACGCTGGGCAGTGGAACTGTCAGAATTCGATATACAGTACGAGCCTAGAGGATCCATCAAAGGGCAGGTGTACGCGGATTTTGTAGCAGAACTTTCGCCCGGAGGTGAGCAAGAGGTGGAAGCGGGTTCACAGTGGCTGCTCTCGGTTGATGGCTCCTCAAACCAACAAGGGAGTGGTGCGGGAATAGTGCTGGAAGGACCCGACGGCATACTGATCGAGCAGGCCTTGCGTTTTGCCTTCAAGGCAAGTAACAATCAAGTAGAATATGAAGCCCTGATTGCAGGAATGGTCTTGGCCAAGGAGATGGGCGCACAGAACCTCCTAGTGAAGAGCGACTCCCAGTTGATTACGGGGCAGGTGTCGGGTGAGTTCCAGGCGAAGGACCCACAGATGGCGGCGTATCTAAAATACGTCCAGTTGTTGAGAGGGGCGTTCAACACTCTTGAGTTAATACAGCTCCCGAGGGAGCAGAATGCCAGAGCTGACCTGCTCGCAAAGCTGGCCAGCTCAGGCAAGGGGGGTAGGCAGAGGACAGTGATCCAGGAGACTCTCAAAGCTCCGCGTCGATTCGTGGAAGACAACAGGGTGGATGTCCTCCAGATTTATGCATCAAGGGGAAGGCCGAGGAGTCACTCCTCATTGACCCAAGATACGCAGAGGGCGCCCTGCATCAGTATATACGCGGGTGTGTCTGAGGAAAAGCAGATGCAGGTCTGTGTCCTGTCCAAGGGAGACACCTGGATGACGCCCTATAAACGATACCTGGCGGATGGGGCCCTTCCAGTGGACCCTGAAGAGGGTAAGAAAATCAAAAGAAATGCCGCAAGATATACTTTGGTGGATGGGGTGCTGTTCAGGCACGGTTTCACTCACCCTATCCTAACATGCGTCAGTGGCGATGAGTACACCAGGATAATGGCGGAGCTACACAAAGGCATCTGCGGAAGCCATGTAGGAGGAAGGTCCTTAGCCTCCAAGGTAATACGCGCAGGTTTCTTCTGGCCAACAGTGAAAGAGGATTGCGCACGACACGCCCAGCGGTGTAAGCAATGCCAAAAGCACGCCGACTGGCACAAGGCGCCGCCAGAAGAGTTGCGGTCCATATACAGCCCGTGGCCTTTCCACACATGGGGAATTGACATCCTGGGCCCTTTCCCACTGGCAATCAGGCAGATGAAGTATCTGATCGTCACCATCGAATACTTCACTAAGTGGATATAGGCAGAGCCCGTGGCACAAATCACTGCGCATAAGGTACAACATTTCGTGTGGAGAAACATCGTGTGTCGCTTTGGCGTACCCAGGCGCCTGATATCTGACAACGGGACCCAGTTCGCCAGTCAACAGTTGAGAAATCTGTGCGCTGAAGTGGGAATCAAGCAAGTGTTCGCGTCGGTTGAACACCCCCAGACCAATGGACAAGTAGAGTCAGCAAACAGAGTTCTGCTGAGGGGGTTAAAAAGAAGGTTAGAGAAGGCCAAAGGGGTGTGGGCGGAAGAGGTGCCAAGGATTGTATGGGCATACCACACCACACCCCAATCCTCTACTATGGAGACGCCTTTTAGTTTGGTGTACGGGTCGGACGCGATGATTCCAGTAGAAATACACGAAAGCTCACCGCGTTTTCAAAACTTTGTGGTGGAGGAATCTAATGAGGAGAGACGGGTAAACCTGGATCTGCTAGAAGAGGCCAGGGAAGAAGCTAGAATAAAAGCTGAAGCGATGAAGAGAAGAGTGGAGCGGCAATTTAGCTCTAAAGTAAAGTCGCGACAGTTTCAGGTGGGTGACCTAGTGATGAGGAAAGCTCACCCATACGAGTTGGAGAATAAGCTGTCTCCCAAGTGGACCGGGCCCTTCAGAGTTACTGAGGCTAAGGGCAACGGTTCGTACAACCTGGAGACTTTAGATGGAGGCCCTATCCCGCGCAGTTGGAATGCAGCCAACTTAAAATTTTATTTCAGTTGACTTATGTAAGCAGCATGTAACAATTTAGTTGAAGGGGACGCTCTTTTTCCCTTTCGGGGGTTTTTTAATGAGGTCACCCTAATAAATGGAAAAACCAGTTGAGAAAAAGAAGTGCCTTGGTTTTCAGCCTTTATCTTTCCTTGTTAGATGTAATGTGATGCGCCGCCTAGGCCATGGTGTCGCCAAGGGAGAAGGCGTCGCCTAGGTCTTGGCGTCGCCCAGAAAGAAGGCGTCGCCCAAGTAAAAGCATGCATCGTTGGCAGAACGAGACGAAAGGAAGTCGCGCGGTATATGAAGCATATGCAAAGTAAAGTGGCGTTGTAAAGAATTATGATATTGAAAAGTTGTTGTTACAAGCAATGTTCAGTACAAAATGCAAAAACACAAACAAGCCACTTCTCAGCGCTCATCAGAGTCATCACTGGAGGAAGGCGAAGCCCCTTTCCCAGCCCGCAGCGCTCGAGTAAGTCGTGTCCTCTTTTCTTGGCTTATTTTCGAACCTGCACAAAGGGAACAGATGTATTAGAGACACCGGGAAGAAAGACAGGCACAGTTAGAAAGTAACGAAGGCCGAAGTTGCCTAAGCCAGTGGTTCTCACATATGTACTTCTTAAGAGTCCTAGCGTTGAACTCCAAGCTGATCACCGTAGCAGAGTCAAAGCCTCCCGCCTCAGCAAGAATCCGGCAAGCTATTTGATCACTTGGAGCCAGATTCTTGAGGGGTTTGGCTCTGAGGGCCTTTTCCTCTCTCACCCAGTACAGTGGAAACCCATCCAGAGCGTCGGGAACAAGGTCAGTACGACAGATCTTGAAGAACCGGCCTTTCCACCCGGTGAACGAGCTCTGGAAGGGTGTGAAGAGAACCCTCCCGGGCACATTACTGAGAGTTACCCAGAGGTTGTGTCTCTGTCTCTTCACCTCAAAGAAGTGAAGAAAGAGGTCAACCGAGGGTGCACAACCCAGAAACCCGAAGAGAACGTTGAAGGCTTTGACAAAGGCCCAGCTGTTGGGATATAACTGGGCCGGAGCAACGTTGATCTCCGTCAGCAGTTCCTTCTCAAACCAGGAGAAGGGTAAGCGCACCCCGATGGTCTTGAACACCACCTGGTAAAAGTAAAAGAAAGGGACCCCATCGTTGGCCCGTTCGTCTCCACACACTGGCTCCCCGAGAGTGCAAGGGAGCACAGCGATGTCGTCATCGTGCCTCCTTGCGAAGGCCCGGTGGTCATAAGAGCATAACTCCCCTTTGTGTTCCCGTACGGCCCTGGTGGAGAGCAAGCATGAACACTCATCAAGAAGTTCACTCGAGGCCCAAGGGTACAAGTCTTTGGGACGGACCCTGGAGGAAGCATCGTGAGAAGACATTCTTTAACGAGATCAGGATGGCCAGAAATGCAAGAGTTGAGAGAAGGAAGGGTGCAAGAAGGAAGGGTACAAGAAGAAAGAACGTAAGTAGGTTATGAAGAGTGCGAAAATGATGAGGATAGTTCCAGAGTTTGAAGAGTTAAATAAAGCGGTACCCTAAACCCTAAACCCTAAACCCTAAACGAAGTGAATGGATGCACCGCACGATTGATACACGTGGCAGAAGATGAAAGGATGACGCTGGCACCATTGGTTTAAATCAGAAAACGTCGTATCAGCAGAATATCCAGTGGTACGATGCGCCGTCGAAAGTGAGCCAGGGGTACAGCAGGAGTCAGAAAATGGAATGACTAGATACCCCATCAACCATACCAGCAGCGCCACGTGGATCAAGTCGAATGATAGAAGGTCCCATCATCTATACAAGGAGCGCCACGTGGATGGCACAGGCAAAGCCTTGGGCTCTTCGCTGTTATCAGCCGTTGACCAAGGCAAGAGTTAAGGTCAATGTCGAAGTAAAGGTAACGCCCGAAGCGTTGCCAGGAAGGACGTAAAGGGCGACGACAGCGCGAGATGTCGCGGGCGTCGCCAACCCAAATACCGACTGGCGTCACCTCCTTGATACCCACAGGTAGGAAAGACTGTGGAGGGAGAAGAAATCAAAGAAAGGAAAAGTTAGTCACAGGCGTTACCTCCCCGATACCCACAGGTAGGAAAGACTGTGGAGGGAGATGAGATCGCCAAACGCCAGCGAATTGCTGGCAGGGCGTTCCCCGATACCTTTGGGAAGGAAAGACCATAGAGGGAACAGACCCTCTCCAGAGCGCTCAGCGTTTTAGACACCCGGGGACGATACGGTGCTGCTGTTAGCAGGCCTCTCCTTAGGCGTAGGCGCCGGGCGTTAAGGATCAGAGAAAGGGCCTTTCGGTATCAGAGACGTCCCGTGGACGATACGGCGCCACTTAGTGAGCCTCTCCATGGGCGTGAGGGTTGGCGGGCGACCTTACCCGATCATACCAAACTGCCCAACGAAGTGTAAGAAATGGGCAAAACACAGATAAAATAATTGAAGCGTGTGAAGGGAAAAGATGAGAATGAGATCGCATAGGCAGAATCGTATGTGACAAAGAAATAAAGACAACCATGCGAACGTCCCAAATCAGTAACAAGAGTGCGGATAGTTCAAGGAATTACATGTTTTGACAGATAAAATCAAAAAACGAAGGTAAAGAATAAAAGAGTTGAGCTTGAAGAGGAAGGCGGCGGATGAGAGGCAGCGGTTCAGTCATCCAGATCCATGGGCACGACCTTCCCGTCGACGACGTGGTGTGTGGGGTCGCAATTCGAAAGGTTGACGCCAGGATTCTCGCAGGACGCCTGGGTCAGGGCCTCTTGGAACCCCTCCTCGAAGGTACCCGCCATCTCCTGGATAAGGGACTTTTTCTCCTTCTCCAGTTCCTCAATGGCGGCGTCTCCAGAGGTCACCTGCTTCTCCAGAGCCTCTTTCTCCACGCGAAGCCGGCTAACCTCGACCTGCAGTTTGTCGTAGTCAACTCGGAGAAGGTCCATAGCTTTGGCCTGGGTGGCCATTTCCTCCTCCATCCGCTCCACCTTGGCAGCCTGTTCGCAGCAACGGTCCTTCAGGTCCTTTTGAGTTTCTGCATCCGCTTTGACCACTTCCTGAAGACCCGCTACCTGCACTTGAAGAGCAACTTCCCGAGTGTAGAAGCCTGCCTGGAGCTCCAATGCCTCCGCCAGTCGCCTCTCTGTTTCCGCTTTGGACTCTTGTATTTGTCTCAGGGAAGTTTGATAGGCTTCGTTCTGGCGTCCCAGGGTCCTCATTTCCTCTTCCAGAGTAGATGCTTTTGTTTCCAAGCCTTGGAGGGTATGAGCTTGCAGGACCGCGTTTCTGGCCTGGGAGCGCCATTCAAGAGCCACCGCCAAGAAGGCCCCCAAGTAGAAAGGCATGCCTTCCCTCCTGTCGGTACCTTCTGGCATAGTCCCGCCACTGAAACCCCTCATCAGATGCATGATTGGAGGAGGGATGGCGATGAAGTCGGGGGCAGCAGCGTCGGGAGCCGGGGAAGCAGTGGTGTCTGGCGGCGGCGGAGGCGGCGCAGATTCGGCGCCTTCGCCCCTTTCCTCTTGGAGTATCCTAGGAGGGAGTGAGGTTGCGCTTGGAGGGTTGTCCATAAAGGGGTTCCCTCCCTGCGGCGACGTCTCTACCAGAAGAGGAACCCGCGCGGATTTTCTCCTTCTGAAGGGTGCCACTCCTTCCGAATCCTCGTCATCTGACAGAATCTCCAAAACCCTTTTCCCTTTGTCAAGGGGGGTTGGAGCCGGTGACGAGGCCGCAGCTAGGGGGACAGCGGCGATAGGCGAAGGAGAGTTGGGAGTTGGAAGCAAGTCGGAGCCAAGTGGAGACGTCGGAGATGGACTAGAAGCAGCTTCAGCAATGACTGGAGGCGGCGGTGACGGAGCCGGTGGGAGAACCGGATTGGCAACAGGGCTGGAGGAGACGCCTGCCTTGGCGGCACGAGCCTCCTTCAGTGCTCTCGCCAACATTATCCTTTTGGAAACGCCCATCACCGATCCTATATCAAGACAGGTCAAACAACAAGGATTAGCACTAGAACAGTTATGCGAATTCACAATACATGAAGAGGCGTGAAAATGCAAGTAACATTGTACAGCGAAAAATGGTAGCATAAGTTTAATTCAGATGAATCAGAAGGAAGATCCTATGGCCAAATATATGCAGATAACCACAACAACTAATGCATCATAAATCACCAAGAGCAGATACCGAAGTAGGTAGAAAGCCCATGGGCATTGAATTCGTTCGCGATGAGTTTGGCGGTATCGAAGACTATTCCCAGTCCCGCCAAGGCTTTGCATACATCCCGGTCAGGCGGGGCGAGCTCGTCCAGAGCCAAGGGCTTCATGGTTATGGGTTTGTCTGTCCAGTACAGGGGAAAGCCCTCTAGGATGGAAGGATCGCGCTTGGTCGCGCGTACCTTGAAGAATTTCCCCTTCCATCCTTTGATCGAATTCTGGAAGAGCGTAAGGATGATGCGCCCGGCGATGCCAGAAAAGCTCATCCAGAGACTCTTCTCTTGCTTCTTTACCTCGAAGAAGTGAAGAAAAACGTCCACGGAGGAAGGAACGCCTAGATAGCCGCAGAGAATTTGGAACCCCCTCACGAAAGCCCAACTGTTGGGATGGAGTTGGGCGGGAGCAGTGTTTATCTCTGTCAGTAGCTCTTTTTCGAAGGGAGTGAGGGGTAGACGCAGGCACACCCTCTTGAGCACCATCTGATAGAGGAAGAAGAAAGGGCATCCCCAGTATCCCGTGAGTCCGCACAAACGGGCATCCCAGGTCGCACCCGGCTTACCAGGACTTGGGAGTCGTGATTTTTGTGGAACGCATTGAAGTTATAGAGGGCAGGGTCCCCCCTATGAGCCTCGACGTCCTCAACAGAGTTCAGGAGGGAACATTCGTCCAGAAGTTCGTCGGGGGCCCAGTCATATTCGCCCTTATAATGAGACTTGGGGAGCGGGGGAGGCGCGGTGGTCTTGGTTTTCGCCATCAACGCCAATGCTGAAGATCAAAAGAGAAAGAAAGGGTTCAGAGAAGAGGGGTTTGGGGAGAAGAGAAGGGGAAAATGGAAGAACCCTAGGAGCGCCCTACCCACAAGAGAACGAAGGGAAGCGAGAGGAACAACGAAGCATACAAACAATATCCAGAGAAATACGAGATTAACAACAGTCCCAGGCAGTTTCCGATAATGCGACGAAAGTGAAGAGTTGAGAGTGCTCGAAACCATACCTTTGTTGTTGAAATGGAGGCGGTAGGAGAGCGCAGGAAGGGGAGAATCGCAATTGCAGAGAAAAAAGGTTTTGGAGGCGATGAAGAGTGCGAAGTAGCAGAGTGAATGAATGTAACAGTAGGGTGAGCGCGGGGTTTGGAGTAACTTAAACGTTACATTTCGCAACTCAAGAGGTGCTAACTAAGGGCCGCAGGATCGGGCCACGCGTCAGAGGGTCGGTGGCCCAGGGGAAACGCAAAGGTCCCTAAAGGAGGACCACGCGATGGGCCACGTGGCGCGCGATCAAGGGTAACCCAAAAGGCGTTATCATCCCCATTTCAGGGAATGTCCAATCGGTCATTAAGAATACCCTGTGGTTCAGAAAGTGTCGCGTCAGTAATTCGAAAAATTGCTGAGTCAGCAGAGAATGACACGTCATCAGGAAGGCACGCGGATGGTGGGGGCAAGGCTTTAGTCTTTGCGCTGAAGACAAATCTTCGGCTTAAGACTGGGGGGCTTGTGTACCGTCCCGTATCAGGGCGTTGACTAAGTCAAAGTCAACGACTGGAAAGTCAAAGTCAACTCAAGGTGTCGCCCAGGTGCAGAGACGCCAAGAGGAAGCGTCGCCAAGATAGGACAAGGCGTCGCCAAGGCAAGGCGTCGCCTGGGTGGAGGCGTCGCCAAGGCAAGGCGTCGCCTGGGTGGAGGCGTCGCCCAACCAGGGCGTAGCCAGATCAAACAGTGTAAAAGTAAGGCAATCACGGTATGGTTCCCCGATACCCATGGGTAGGAAAGACCATGGACGGAGCGACGCCGTGGGAAAGCCTCATGACCCGATATCTCGGGAAAGTGATAAAGAGAAAAAAGAGGTGGCTTCAAGGCCATAGTGATAACCTCAGGGTAGGGCAGCCTGACTCGTGAAGTACCCCTGCCACCCTAGAGACGCTTTCGGGACAGATACGACCCAAGAGGAAGGTCACGCCCAGGGTAAGCGGTTGCAGGGTACGAGAGAAAGGCAGATACGCTCTCAAAGTAAGTGGCTAGATACTTGGGGGCATGAGTTCGCACCCAAAAAGTCACCCCTAGCGCAGTAGCACTCCCAAGCAGGAGGGCTCACACGTAGAGACGTCCCCAGGTGGGCAGAAACGCCCCCAGATGGGGTCATGGCGTCGTGAGGCCCTCCACGTGTACGACAGCCATGCCAGAATAGAAACACCCTCTAGTCAGGTGCCAGGTAATTAAAGATATTCAATACAGTTTCCCTTTCGAGCATTCAGGTACTATTATGGCTCCCGAGCGTTTCAACGTCTTAAATGCGCTACGTTTCGTAATTAAGCGCTTTAATGAGTGCGTTACGTTTGAGATTAAAAGCGCTTTAAGGCGCTTTAAATGCTGGGGCAGTTTAAATAACGCTGGGAATGTCGGAAAAAGGGTTGGAACCTTTGGCAAATTTACGAGAAACTCTCTGGTTGCTTGCCCGTGCTTTAAGATTACGTACAAGTGACTGGAGAATATTTTTGCCTGAAGGAGACAACACACACACATATACACAGTTCTTTTACCACCTTCAGAGTGCCACACGCGGTGCTCAGATACGTAGGTGGACAGTTTTTTGGTGTTTCTTGCTGGCTGACTTGAGCGTCGGAGTGCACACGGCCGCTAGGGCGCCTCTTTGTCCTCTTTTTTGCAGGAATCCGCGGGCAACCAGCGGGAAGGAGACCCCAGCTGACGATTGAGGTCGTGCACGAAGACGTCCCGGTCAACCGGACGGAACATACACCATAATTGATGGAAAGTTATTCAGGCACGGATTCACCCATCCCATACTTGTATGTGTGGATGGTGAGCAATACACGCGCATCATGGCAAAGCTACATGAAGGAATATGCGATAGCCACATCGACGGCCGATCCCTCTCGTCAAAATCTCTCCATGAAGGTTATTACTGGCCAACCATGAGGGAGGACTGCACAAGATACGCCCAACGATGCTAGCAGTGCCAACAACACGCTGATTGGCAAAACGCGCCCCCAGAAGAGTTGATATCGATATACAGCCCATGGCCATTCCATACATGGGGAATCGATATTCTGGGGCCTTATCCTTTGGCAATAAGGCAGATGAAGTACCTCGTGGTTGCCATAGAGTACTTTACGAAGTGGATCGAAGTCAAACTAGTAGCACAGATCACGACCCACAAGGTCCAACACTTCGTGTGGAAGAACATAGTGTGCCGTTTCAGGATCCCGAAGAGGTTAGTATTTGATAATGGTACCCAGTTTGCAAGCCAACAACTGGGTAAGCTATGTACAAAGTTGGGAATAAAGCAAGTGTTTGCATCAGTAGAACACCCCCAGACGAACGGACAAATCGAGTCGACCAACCGAGTTCTTCTCAGAGGTCTAAAAAGAAGATTGGACAAAGCAAAGGGACCTGGGCAGAAGAAGTTCCTAGAATCGTGTGGGCCTACTACACCACCCCTCAATCCACAACCAAGGAAACACTGTTTAATTTGGTATATGGTTTGGACGCTATGATCCTGATCCGATCGGTCATCGGTAGTCGATGACGTCAGCAGTAGAAAACCACGTGGACCACTCGAAGGGTGACACGCGGACCAGGTGACAGAGAGGTCGGGGGGACGATCGCCAAGAGAGGTGATCGGTGGTCAGTAACCAAGTTACCACTGACAGATCAGGCGGCAGAGAGGTCGGGGGATAGATCACCCAGAATGGTGATCGGTGGTCAGTGGCCAAGTGACCACCAGCAGACCAGTTCCCAGACTCGCGCCTGGAGGCAGAGCGCGATAAGCGAATAGACACTGATCAGTCATCGGGGTATTGTCATCGGGGTCTCGTGTTACACGCAGTTAAACTGGGACTGAGGTTCCCAGCGAGAGCGTTACGCATGGATCTCGCATGAGCACACCTCAGGGAATCATGCACGAGAGTGGCCTGAGGGAACTAGTAAGCCAATCAGGGATTGGTGATTCCCTCAACCCATTACGTGCGTGGCATCGTGAAGGGTAAGTCGCCTACGCAGAGAGCAACGTTTGGCGAGTGTGCCTAGACCAGCCACACCCGACGTTCTCCTAAGAGTATGCGATTTACCCAGATAAGAGAAACCTCCTGAGTTACTCCGCAAGGGCGTAACTTAGGCACACAAAGAGAGGCGCTAGAGCCCTTCCAGTAAGTGACACGTGTGTGGTTAGATGTGAGTTGCAGGCCTCCACGTGTCATCATCTGAGAGGGGTGCGGTCGAGACAAAAGAGCACTCCGTACCACTGAAGGTACAGACAGGCGCAGCCAAGCGCAGAGACGCGCATACATGCGCAGGCTCTCACGCTCCCCACTGCTGATTCTGAAGGTACGCTTTCTAAAAAGCATAACAGGGTTCTGACACATGCCAGAAAAGCATAACAGAATTCTGTTATGCCCAGAAGCAGAAAAAGAGAGATAAAAGAGAGAATCAGGGGAGAGGGAGAGGAGGAAAAAAAAAAAAAAAGGAGAGACGAAAAACAAAGTGCAAGTTTTTTCTCACACTTTACTAGTTTCCAGTTTCTGGTGGTTCTGTTGGACTAACTCGATCGTCGGAGTGCAAACGGCCGTTAGAGGCGCCGTCTGTGTGTTTTGCATGTCACATTTGAAGACATCTGAGAGAAAGTTCAGAGGGTGATTCTCCAGGAGACGCAGTCGCGAAGACAGGGCAGAGAGTGCCACGAAGCGATTCCTCCACGTTTGAGTTGCCGGCAGGATCATTTGGCGCCCACCGTGGGGCACGAGTGAATCGTTGTCCCATATATACCACAGTTTTAAAGCTCACCAGAGTTTTATCAGTTTCTTTGATAGAGAAGATGCCTAGAAACAGACAACCATCACCTGCGCCATCCGCTGATGAAGGAGCTGTGACAATGGCGCAGGTCCTGGAAATGGTGCGCACGCTGCAGGATAACGCTGCAGCGTCGAAAGTCGAACAAGAAAGGATGCAGACGGAGTTGGCTGCGTCGCAAAGCAGGAACGACGAACTGAATCGTGTCAACGAAGAGTTGAGAAGAACGCTGCAGGCGCAGAGGGAGCACGTTGTTGACGAAAGGGTGTCTAGGCAGCCCTCACCTCCAAGGGCATTTCCCATGCCATTCTCCCCTGAAATCATGGGAACCATGGTGCCTCCCAACCTGGTGGGGGTAAAAGCGTCGTTCAAGGGGGTAGAAGACCCGGAGGCGCATCTGACGGCATTCCACACCCAGATGATGTTGTCGGGGGGCTCAGACGCTGTATACTGCAAGATGTTCATGAGCACACTGAGCGGAATCGCTATGGAGTGGTTCGTGAGTTTACCAGAAGGGCATATCACGTCTTTCTCTCAGTTCTCGAAGCTCTTCACTGAACAATACATCGTCAACAAGGCACCTGCAGTGGTGTCCTACGACCTGTTTGACATGCGCCAATACCAGGGGGAGTCGCTGAAGGACTACCTCAACCGCTTTGGGGCACAAGTGGTTAGACTACCCAGCAAAGATGAAGATATGCTTGTGCACGCGTTTAAGAAGGGAGTGTTGCCTGGCCCTTTCAGCGAGTCTCTCATCAGGAGCCATCCCAGCACCTTTGCAGAGATCCGACGACGTGCGGTGGCGCACATAGTGGCAGAAACAGAGGTTTCTGAGAAGAGGGGAAGTGCTGCACCACCCAGACCGCGGGGAGGGCAAGGAAAACCACAGCAAGCAAGGGTGCATGAGGCCAAAGAGGGGAAGAAGGTGCGGGAAAAACCTCGTCCCTATGCACCAGGCAAAGACCAGAGCAAGGGGCGTGCAAGGGAGAATAACGCACCCCCGAGATACAACTTCATGGTGGGATTGGCGGATCTCATCGCCCTTCCTGCCGTAGCAGCAAGACTACGAGTACCAGAGAAGACAGATAAGGTACTCGGAAGGAAGAAGAATGAATGGTGTGAGTTTCATCAGGCCTTTGGCCATACACTTCATTCCTGTTTGGCGCTGGGACACCAACTGGCAGAGTTGGTGAAGTCTGGTTTTCTAGCAGATTACCTGCGTGAGCCGCAGGGTGATCGCGCGTCAGGATCCCAAACTGGAGAGCAACAGCATGAAGTCCCTGTGCATGGGGAGGTGCAGACGATCGCTGGAGGCTTCTCTGGTGGGGGATGCACAGCTTCACAAAGAAGGAGATACACTCGATCTGTGATGGCGGTAGATGCAGTGAATGAGAGTCATTACCCTGAGGTGGACATTATCTTCAGGAAAGCTGACCTACGGGACGTTGTCCCGCACGACAACGACCCTGTGGTCATTTCTCTCATCACAGCAGGAAGACGGGTGCATAGAGTACTCGTAGATCAAGGAAGCTCGGCGGATGTCATGTTCTGGCCAACATTCAACAAGCTACAGTTGTCCCCTGATCAGTTGAGACCGTATACTGGTTGTCTCTACGGTTTTGCAGGGGATCAGGTAGAAGTGCGGGGATACATCGAGCTGAGGACAACGTTCACTGACGGAACGACAGCCCGCACGGAAAAGATAAAGTACCTGGTGGTGAACGCCCCTTCTGCGTACAATGTCCTGTTGGGGAGGCCAACGCTCAATAGACTGGGCGCAATACCATCAACAAGGCATATGAAGTTGAAGCTGCCGTCGATGGAAGGGGCCGTGATAACCATCAAGTCGGATCAGGCTGAGGCAAGACGCTGTTATGAGAACAGCTTGAAGCAAAAAAGAAGTGTGTGCCATGTCACCACAAAGCCACCACCAGGCGTGCGCGAAGAGCGATTGGCGGTCAGGGAGACACAAGGCGCTCAGAGGATGGAGAACGCTGCGGTGGGGGGGCTCCCAGGTAGCCCAAGTTGAAGAAGATGAGGAAGGCACGATCACTCCTCGCGGGTCAGGGATCGCGAGAGCGGTCATTGCCAGTGAGAGAAGACCCCACCCAGCTGAAGGATGGGTCGAGGTAGACATCAGAGGAAGAAAATTCAAGTTGGGGGGATCCCTCATTGAAGAAGAGCGAAGGTTGATCATGGGTGTGATTGAGAAGCACATGAATGCCTTTGCATGGTCAGCATCCGACATGCCAGGAATCGACCCCGATTTCCTCTGCCATCGTCTATCGATGGACCCCATGGTTCGACCGGTGCGACAGAGAAGAAGGAAATTCAACGATGAGAAGAGGAAGGTGATCCACGACGAAGCGCAGAAGCTCCTTGACGCAGGGCATATCAGAGAAATCCAGTACCCCGAGTGGCTAGCGAATGTGGTACTGGTGCAGAAGGCAAGCGGCAAGTGGAGAATGTGCGTGGACTTCACTGACCTCAACAAGGCGTGCCCCAAGGATTCTTACCCCCTACCCAGTATAGATGCTCTAGTTGATAGCGCCTCGGGGGGGAAGCTACTAAGCTTCTTGGACGCTTTTTCAGGGTATAACCAGATCAGGATGCACCCAATGGACGAATGCAAGACCGCGTTTATGACGGAACGGTCTTGCTATTGCTACAAGGTCATGCCATTTGGGTTGAAGAATGCGGGGGCTACCTACCAGCGGCTCATGGATAGGGTGCTCTCGCCCATGCTGGGAAGGAACGTACACGCCTATGTAGATGACATGGTGGTTACGTCCCAAGAGAAGAAGCATCATGCAGCTGATCTGGAAGAGCTATTCACCACCATTGCCAAGTATAGGCTGAAGCTCAACCCTGAGAAATGCATATTCGGTGTGGAGGCTGGGAAGTTCCTGGGTTTCCTCTTGACAGAGCGAGGAATCGAAGCTAACCCGGAGAAGTGTGCGGCGATCGTGGCAATGAGGAGCCCAACGACGGTGAAGGAGGTGCAGCAGCTCACCGGTCGCTTGGCAGCACTGTCCCGATTTATGTCTGCTGGTGGGGAGAAAGTTCACCCATACTTCCAGTGTCTCAAGCGCAACAGCAGATTTCTCTAGACGCAGGAGTGCGAGGAGGCCTTCATTAAGTTGAAGGGATATCTGGCAAGCCCACCAGTCTTGCGAAAGCCCCAGGTAGGCATCCCTCTTCGTCTATACTTTGCTGTTACGGAGAGGGCAGTCAGTTCAGTCCTGGTGCAAGAGCAGGACCAGGCCCAGAGGCTTGTTTACTTCGTAAGTAAGGTGCTGCAAGGCCCTGAAACAAGGTACCAGGCCCTCGAGAAGGCTGCTCTGGCGGTGGTATTCTCAGCCAGAAGACTCAGGCATTATTTCCACAGCTTCACAGTGGTGGTGATGACTGATCTGCCTATCCAGAATGTATTGAAGAAACCTGATGTGGCTGGAAGGATGGTCAAATGGGCAGTAGAATTGTCAGAATTTGACATTCAGTACGAGCCCCGAGGACCGATCAAGGGGCAGGTGTTCGCGGACTTTGTAGTCGAGCTATCATCCATCGCGACACCTGCAGAAGGGCTAGATTTCCGATGGGTGTTATCGGTGGATGGCTCCTCTAATCAGCAGGGAAGCAGCGCTGGAGTCATCCTGGAAGGACCAAACGGGGTACTGATCGAGCAGTCCCTCCGTTTCGCCTTCAAAGCTAGCAACAATCAGGCGGAGTATGAGGCCCTGATCGCAGGAATGTTGCTAGCAAGGGAAATGGGAGCAAGAAATCTGCTGGCCAAGAGCGATTCGTTACTGGTCACCGGGCAGGTTACCGGGGAGTTCCAAGCAAAGGACCCCCAGATGGCAGCCTACCTGGAGTATGTGCAGCTCCTGAAGACGTCCTTCGCCGAGTTTGAGTTAGTGCATGTGCCGAGAGAGCAAAACGCCCGAGCAGACCTGCTTGCCAAGCTGGCCAGCTCAGGCAAGGGGGGGAAGCAGAGGACTGTCATTCAGGAGACCGTGAAGGTGCCGCGCGCGTTTGTATGAGACAACCAGGTGCTTCATGTATACAAGTCAATGGAGCGTCTAACGATCGGTCATCGGTCGTTGACTCAAGAGACGCTGAGAGCACCGAGGGTGAGATCGCGACCCTCAAAGACCGATGAGTCGATGGAGGTTCATGCGGAGAAGGAACCCGGCACCTGGATGACGCCATACCAGCTATACTTAGAAGATGGCGTACTCCCGCTCGATCTGGCAGAGGCAAAAAGAATAAAGAGGGGTTCAAGTAAGTTTACTCTCATAGATGGAAGCCTATTTAGATTTGGATTTTCTCACCCTGTGCAGATCTGTGTACACGGCGAGCAATGCACCAGACTCATGTCTGAGCTGCACGAGGGGGTGTGCGGAAGCCATGTAGGTGGTCGCGCTTTGGCAAGTAGAGTACTCCGCGCGGGGTACTACAGGCCAAAGCTGAAGGAAGATTGCATAAGGTTTGCTCAGCGATGCAAACAATGTCAGCTGCATGCAGATTGGCACAAGGCACCCCCTGAGGAGTTGAGGTCCATCCATAGCCCGTGGCCATTCCATACATGGGGGATTGACATCCTAGGACCTTTTCCCCTGGCGACAAGGCAGATGAAGTTCCTCATTGTGGCCATCGAATATTTCACTAAGTGGGTGGAGGCAGAGCCAGTTGCACACATCACCGCACAGAAAGTCGAACACTTCGTCTGGAAGAATATTGTCTGCCGCTTCGGAATACCCAAGAGGCTGGTTTCCGACAATGGCACCCAGTTCACCAGTCATCAGTTGAGGAAGATGTGTGAAGAGCTAAAGATACAACAGGTTTTCGCTTCAGTGGAGCACCCACAAACAAATGGGCAGGTGGAGTCAGCAAATCGAGTGCTGCTCAGGGGGCTGAAGCGAAGACTAGACAAGGCCAAAGGAGGCTGGGCAGAGGAGGTCCCCAGAATTGTATGGTCTTATCACACCACCCCACAGTCCAGCACCCATGAGACACCCTTCAGCCTTGTCTATGGGACAGACGCTATGATTCCTGTAGAGATACAGGAGAGCTCCCCCAGATTAAAGAAAAATTTCCAGCATATCAAGTGTGCTCAAGTATTAAAGTTAAAATTCTCCTTGCCCCAGGTGCAAGTGCAGGTGATTGGTTAGGCCCTACTTGCCCTAGGCGCAAATACTGGCACCGATCTAAGTCTTCCTCACCCCAGGTGTGAGCGCAAGCAGTTAAAGGTTTGAAAAGCCAGGGGTGCTAGTAAGACCAAGGGAGGGAAAGGAAAGGTTTTGACAAAACGTCCTTACCCACTTGGCATACACCAATATTGGCCCAGTAAGACTCTTAGTCAGAAATCTTTCTCACCCCAGGAGTGAGACGGGGAATGAGCGACTCAACCCGCCAAAGGGTGATGACCTTGGGGAAAGGAAAAGGGGTTAGCGAGAAACACTTTCTTTCCCCAAGACGAGGCATCACTTTGAGCGATCGATGTCAAAGTCCTTTATGCACTTAGCGCTAGAGCGATAGAGAAAGCTAAGTAAAGACTAAAGAGCGATCACTGATGAGTTGTCGGTAATTGGCTAGTAGTGCAAAGCAGCGCACGAGGACTGTTAAACACCAAGCTGAGGGAATAGCCAGTCGTGATCAAGCAGATCGCGCTAAGCCTAAGCTGGTCAACACTTAGTCACGCGCAAAGAGTAAGAGAAGCAGATCGCGCTAAGCCTAAGCTGGTTAACACTTAGTCGCGCGCAAAGAGTAAGAGAAGCAGATCGCGCTAAGCCTAAGCTGGTTAACACTTAGTCGTGCGCAAAGTAAAAGACGAAGCTCAAGATCGCGCTAAGCCTAAGCTGGTTAACACTTAGTCGTGTGCGAAAGGAAAGGTAAAGCCCAAGATCGCGCTGAACCTAAACTAGCTGACAATTAGTCGCGCACATAAAGATAAGTGAAGTTCAAAGAAAATACAAAGAGAAATTGAGCAGTTAAAATCAAGGTATATCACCAGAGATGTTCATACAATTGTCAGTTACAGTGAGTTGAATGGTGCAGAAACGTAAGGTTACAGAATGAAGCTTTGTACAGAAGAAGTCAAATTTACATAAAGGAAGAGATTCAGGGAGTAGGAGGCCTAAGTTTTCCATCTACCACCGAGTGATGAATGCTGAATTGTGAGAGGTCCAGTTCTGGGAGGACGCAGCGGACTTGCTCGAGCGCCAGCTCGAATCCATCAATGAGGGAATCAGCGCCCACGTTCATCAAGTCCTCTTTCTCCGCCTCCAGACTTCGCCTGCAGCATCCCTCTGCGTGGTGAGGGCAGCAAGGGAGGAGGCAGCTTCAAACAGCTTGCCCACTGCCTCCTCAAGCTTCCTTTCAGCAGCAGCAGTTGCCTCTTTGGCAGACTTGAGCATCTCCACCCGCTGAGAATCCTGTTGACGTAGGGAGGCGTTCTCAGCCTGTAACTCCTCCACCATCTGACTCCGTTCGCGCAAGGAAGAATTCTCAGCCTGTAGCTCTGCCACCTTGCAGTCCAGAGGACCAACAGTCTGCCCCATCAAGATCTCCATCTTGATGGTCTCCTGGACCTGCATCAAATACTCCCTCCTGGCCTTCTCCACCATGCCTCGCATCAGCTCAACAGACCCCTGAGCGGCTTCAAGGTCACTTTGCAGCGACTCCTTGTCGTGCTCAAGTTCCTTCACCCTTTTTTCTAGGGCCTTCTGCTTGCGATGCTGGGTGGAGAGCTCCAGCGAGAGCACCACCTGCTTGGCAAGGTGTGCATCTATCTCCTCCCCGCTCCAGTCGACGAGCTCCCCGTTGCTGATGTGCTGTCGCACCATGGAGATAACTCTGCTGAAGTTCTCATGGTTGGCCCCAGTGTTGCTTGGGCGCGAGCCAGACCCACCATGTTCAGCATTTGCGGTGGAGATTGATAGTGGAGGCGGGGCACACTCGTTTTGAGCAGAAGCACCCCCAGCAGGGTGAGCGGATGGACCAGGTGATTGGCCTGCTGGGGGGGAAGTTGGCGGTTGAGAGGTTGGGGGCGTTTGTTGGCAAGGAGAAGGTGGGCATGCGGGCTCTGGGGCAGGTCGAGTAGGGGGAGGGGGAGGTGGTGAACCTTCCTCTACCTCCACCACCTCGATCTCTCCAGGCTGGAGAGACGAGACCCCCTCGACCACTGGCTTCTTCCTCTGGCGGTGAATGAGGGGGGAGCCAGAGCTTTCCTCTTCCACTGAGGCAGCAGCAGCAGCAGGTACAAGCGAAGAAGCCTTCACCAGTCTTTTCCTTTTCTTCCCTTGCTCGGGGCCTTCGGCTGGCGCGACCGAGAGTGGAGGGGCTTCAATTGGCTCAGTGGTGGAAGAGGAGGAGCCAGTCCCTTTGGTCGCTCGGCGTTTAGCAAGCTCTAACACCGCCAACCTCCTATCTTTCCCTGACATTGAATCTGCATAGGCAAGAAAGGGGAAAGTTAGACAGCTAAGAGACGCAAGCAAGGTGAAACGTATAAAAGCATGCATGAGGAGGTATAAGTGTCCTAAGGGGCGGCAGAGAAAGAACTACCTATATATTTTTTCAGAGAAGCCACATCAAACTCATCCTTGATGAGGCGAGCGGAGTCATACTTAGCCCCCAGGAGCAGCCCACACAGCTCGCGCTCGTAGGGGGCCATGGTCTCGAGGTCCTTGGGTTTTTTAAATTGAACCTGGGGGACCCAGTAGAGGGGGTACCCCTCGAGCAGATGAGGACTTTGCGGGGTGGCGGATATCATGTAAAATCTGCCCTTCCAGTCTTTGAAGGACTGCTGGTACAGGCCCAGAAGCACCCGTCCAGCAACCCCGTTCAGGCTGACCCAAAACCTATCCCCTGGTTTCTTCGCCTCAAAGAAGTAAAGGAACACCTCCACCGAGGCGTTGTGCCCAAAGTGGTTGCACAGGATCTGAAACGCCCGGATGAAGGCCCAGGCGTTGGGGTGGAGTTGGCAGGGCGCGACGTTCAACTCCATCATCAGCTCTTTCTCGAAGAAGGTGAAGGGGAGTCGCAGCCTCAACCTTTTGAAGATCGCGGAGTAAACAAAAACGAAGGGCACCCCATTGGTGGCCCTGTCGTCAGCGCAAATGGGCATCCCTCGGGGAGGGATGCGGACTCGGATGTGGAAGTCGTTTTCCCTGTCTATGGAACACGAGGGTTCGTCCGGGTCGTGGCTCAGGAGTGAGTTAAGATGGTCCTCAGGTTGCAAGATGGACGTTTCAGATAGCAACGCCAGAGGGGCCCAGTCATAGACCTTGGCGTTGTCATGGAATGAGGTGGCAACAGGCGGTGGCGAAGCTGGTGCACTCGCGGAGGGCTGTGCACCAGAAGAAGAGGCAATGACACGAGCGGTCTGCTTCAAGCGAGCCATCGAGAGATAGCTGCAATGGAGGAAAACGAAGGGTCAGAAATAGAAAGGGAGAGAGTGATGGATGGTTCGGTGAAAAACAGAGAGAGGAAATGAGAAAGAAATGCCCAGGTAAAGGAGAAAGAAGGGGAGGCAGAAGTCAAGGCGGAAACACGAGAAAAACCCTAGCGCGGGTTGAGAAGAAGAAAAACAGGGAAGATGGATGCATGATAACTAGAATGATAAATGCAATCGGTAAAGATGACCAAAAGGGGGCCAGGGAAAAGAAAAACCATACCTTTGAATGATCGCAAGAGATTGGGAAGCGGAGAATTTGAAGAAAGATGGGTGCGCAGAAGAGAAATTCGCAGAGAGTCTGGAAGTCGAATGAAGAAGATCAAGGAACAGTGGAAGGGCGCGCCAATTTGAATGAAAGAAGCGCTAGCGAAGCACAACGCTGGCCGTCGATGGCGCCACTTGTCGCGAGATTAAGAGAGAGAGTCCAAACGTTAAAGAAGCAGCACGTGAGGTGGCACGTGAGGCGGCCCCACTTGCCACGTGGACTGGGGGCACGACCACTTAGTCTCTTCGCTGAGAACGAGTTCTCGACTCGAGACTGGGGGGCTTGTGATCCGATCGGTCATCGGTAGTCGATGACGTCAGCAGTAGAAAACCACGTGGACCACTCGAAGGGTGACACGCGGACCAGGTGACAGAGAGGTCGGGGGGACGATCGCCAAGAGAGGTGATCGGTGGTCAGTAACCAAGTTACCACCGACAGATCAGGCGGCAGAGAGGTCGGGGGATAGATCACCCAGAATGGTGATCGGTGGTCAGTGGCCAAGTGACCACCAGCAGACCAGTTCCCAGACTCGCGCCTGGAGGCAGAGCGCGATAAGCGAATAGACACTGATCAGTCATCGGGGTATTGTCATCGGGGTCTCGTGTTACACGCAGTTAAACTGGGACTGAGGTTCCCAGCGAGAGCGTTACGCATGGATCTCGCATGAGCACACCTCAGGGAATCATGCACGAGAGTGGCCTGAGGGAACTAGTAAGCCAATCAGGGATTGGTGATTCCCTCAACCCATTACGTGCGTGGCATCGTGAAGGGTAAGTCTCCTACGCAGAGAGCAACGTTTGGCGAGTGTGCCTAGACCAGCCACACCCGACGTTCTCCTAAGAGTATGCGATTTACCCAGATAAGAGAAACCTCCCGAGTTACTCCGCAAGGGCGTAACTTAGGCTCACAAAGAGAGGCGCTAGAGCCCTTCCAGTAAGTGACACGTGTGTGGTTAGATGTGAGTTGCAGGCCTCCACGTGTCATCATCTGAGAGGGGTGCGGTCGAGACAAAAGAGCACTCCGTACCACTGAAGGTACAGACAGGCGCAGCCAAGCGCAGAGACGCGCATACATGCGCAGGTTCTCACGCTCCCCACTGCTGATTCTGAAGGTACGCTTTCTGAAAAGCATAACAGGGTTCTGACACATGCCAGAAAAGCATAACAGAATTCTGTTATGCCCAGAAGCAGAAAAAGAGAGATAAAAGAGAGAATCAGGGGAGAGGGAGAGGAGGAAAAAAAAAAAAAAAAAAGGAGAGACGAAAAACAGAGTGCAAGTTTTTTCTCACACTTTACTAGTTTCCAGTTTCTGGTGGTTCTGTTGGACTAACTTGATCGTCGGAGTGCAAACGGCCGTTAGAGGCGCCGTCTGTGTGTTTTGCAGGTCACATTTGAAGACATCTGAGAGAAAGTTCAGAGGGTGATTCTCCAGGAGACGCAGTCGCGAAGACAGGGCAGAGAGTGCCACGAAGCTATTCCTCCACGTTTGAGTTGCCGGCAGGATCATATCCCAAAAGAAATCCAAGAGAACTCCCCACGTTTCCAGAACTTCGTGGTCGAGGAATCGAATGAGGAAAGAAATTGGACCTACTGGATGAAGTGAGGGAAGAAGCAAAGATCAAAGCTGAAGCTTTGAAAAGAAGGGTGGAGTACAAGTACAACTCCAAGCTAAGACCTCGGCAGTTCTAGGTCGCCGACCTGGTGATGAGGAAGGCTCACCCGTACCAGTTAGAAAACAAGCTATCCCCCAACTGGACCGATCCTTTCAGAATAACGGAGGCCCTAGGAAATGGGGCGTATAGGCTCGAGACATTAGAAGGTGGCACGATTCCTCGCACTTGGAATGCGACCAACCTAAAATTTCACTTTAGTTAAATCTTGCACTTCTACACGTTTATGGGGACACACTTTTTCCCTTAAAAGGGTTTTTTAACGAGGTCACCCGAATAAAAGTTATTCAGTTAGAAGTACATTGCAAAGTTAATGAACCTCTCCCTTATAGTGATAAAGTAAAGAGCGGAAGCAATATGGTTCCCCGAGTGGACCTCCTTCTTACGTAAGTTCACCAAGTCCAAGAATAGTATTGATCTCGCGGGTGATTCGAACGTCGAAGGATTCGCCACGTCAAGCTCTGTCTTCCGTAAGAACGCTCCAAGCACTCCACAAGAACTCCAAGGGAACCTGCGAAACACAACAAACGGCGCCTCTAGCGGCCGATTGCACTCTGACGCTGAAGTCAGCCTTGCGAAACCACCAAAGAACTAAAAACTATGAATCTCAGCGAGACTCGTGTGCACTCTGTGATTCTCTCTCTCTGTGTAAACTAGTAACTTGCAAGAATGAATCTTACCTCCCTCTGCATGAGCGTGGAATGCCTTTATATACTCTGTTGCGCGCCTAAGTTATTCGTGTATGAAGTAACTTAGCGCATTTCTTTCACTAGGTGTCTCGTGCAACCTCAGCGTGAATACCAAGTGTGGCTTGGCTAATCGCACGCACTAGGCATCACCTACTGTGTGAACGATCACCTCTGCTTTGCACCATGCACGTCATGGGCTAGGAGAGCACCAATCACCGACTGGCTACTAGCTCTCTTACACCACCCTCATGCACAACACTGCAAAGCACATAACTTCTCCTTTCTCTGATACTTTGCCACACAAGGCTCGTATACGACGCTCTCGCCGAGAATCACCCCTTGTCTCCAGCTTAACTGCGCGTAACACGAAGATCCGATGACCATCGCTCACCCCAGATGACCGATCGGTGCATCATAGCGCCACGCCTTCTGCCTCATGGCGCTTATCTAGGCGCTGATCGCACATCCTCTAGGACTGCCGATCACCCCCTGACCACTGATCGTTCCCTGGGTGACTTCTCGAAGACACATCGGCTTCCCTGGCCCACACGTCCCACCAGGAACGGTCCACGTGGCTATCTGTTGCTGACGTCACCGACTACCGATGACCGACCAGATCACAAACCCCCAGTCTCGAGCTGTATACTCTTTTTCAGCGAAGAGACTAAGTGGTCGTACTCAGTGGCCACGTGGCAAGTGATGCCACGTCATGTGCCACATCACGTGTTGCGTTTTAAGCGACGTTGCGCCTTCCTCCCTTAATCTTGCGACACGTGTACGCTTCGACGGCTAGCATGAAATGTCGTTTGCGTTTCTCATATTCAAAACTTACGCGCCTCTACTGTTCCATCACCTTCTCCAACACTTCTTCTTCTGAACTCTCGAACTTCCTCTCTGCGATTCGTCTTCCCCAACCTCAAGCTTCCAGAAACCGTTTGCGATCAACAAAAGGTACCCTTTTTCTTTATCTAAGGCATATTTCAATACCTTCTACCGATTGCATTATCCAATAACTGCACTGTGCATGCGTTGTGGGTTGTTTTTTCTTTCCCTGCACTGTACCAGGGTTTCTTCTGGTTTTTCTGCATTTTCTGTGTTTTCGATTCTTCCTTTTCGTCTCTTTCGCCTCTCCATCCCCTTCAACCATAGTTTTTTCGTTCTCCGCACCTTCCTCTTGTTTTTCGCTGACCCTCACTCCTTCTTTTCTTTCTCCATTGTAGCTACTGCACAATGGCTCGTACGAAAACCACCGCACGTCTTGCCTCATCCTCTGGTGCACAGCCTTCCGCAAGTGCACCGCCATCGCCTTCGACGAGTGCGCCCCCTTCGGCGAGTGCGCACCCCCGAGCGACGCTTTCCCAACAAGACTACGCGCGGGTGTACCAGTGGGCTCCACTCCACTTGCTCGTCGAGACATCTAGCCAACTCCCCGACGACCACCTCACCAACCTGCTGAGAAGCGACATCGACAAGCCCACGTGCGCCCTTGACAGGAAGGACGACTCACACCTGGGCGTGTGCATTCCCCCCCGAGGCATGCCGAAATGCGTGGATGATAGGGCCACCAACGGGGTGCCCTTCATCTTCATCTACTCAGCCATCTTCAAGAAGTTGCGTCTCCGACTTCCCTTTACGTTCTTCGAGAAGGATCTCCTCACCGAGCTTAACGTGGCTCCCTGCCAACTCCACCCGAACGCTTAGGCCTTCATCCGAGCGTTCGAAATTCTCTGCAACCATTTCGGACACCCTCCATCAACCAACGTCTTCCTCCACTTATTTGAGGCCAAGAACCCAGGCGATCGGTCGTGGGTAAGCCTGAATGGCGTGTCTGGGAGGGTGATCTTGGGCCTATACCAACAATCCTTCAAGGATTGGAAGGGTAGGTTCTACATGATCACCTCCAACGAGCACAACCCGACCCTACTCGAGGGCTTCCCACTCTATTGGGTTCCCAAAGTAGGGTTCAAAAAACCCAGAGGCTTAGAGGCCATGGCACCCTACAAGCGCGAGCTGTGCGGCCTGCTCTCGAGCTTAGGCGCTAAGTTCGGCTTGAAATGCTTAAGAAATACATTGGTTTGCCTTCTCTTCTTTCCTTCCTTTTGCTACTTCTCTGGGTATGCATCCTCGCGCTTGCTTGCCATACTTGCACATTTGCATATATTAATTACTTTTCTGCACTTGTTCGCTTCCTTGACTCCTTATGCACTAACCCCTTGCCATGTTTAACTCATGCAGTTATGACATCTAACAAGGAACGATGACAGAAACTGATCGCGCTTGCCAAAAGTTGACGAGCTGTCGGGTAGTCCACTGAGGCCACCTCCGAGCCCATCTCGGCCTCCCCCATCTCGGTCGTGCCAGTTGAAGGCCCCGAGACCAGGGGTGATAAGAAGAGGAAGCGGTTGGTGAAGGTTCCCACCACCGTTGTATCTATCGAAGAGGAGAGCTCGGGGTCTCCTTTAGTTCAACGTCGAAAGAGAGGAGTCGAGGGCGATGAGGGAGGTGCTTCTCCAACCCCTCCAGCACAGGTTTCTCCCTCACGCCCCCCTTCTCCAGCCCCTATTCCTTCTCCCGCACAGGTTTCTCCCCCGCCCCCAGCCAGCCAACCCCTCACACGGCCATCTCAAACTGCTGGGAGCGGGGCTGCTCGCTCGGAGGGAACCTCTCACCCCTCGAGCTCACCATGTCCCTAAGCTTATGCTGCCACGACCGAGGGAAGTGGTGAGAGTTCCCACCGAGCCTCGGGTTCCAGCACCGAGGGGCTCACCAGGGTCCTCCAGCTGACTAGGCAGCTGATCCAAAACCGCGAGCTGGTTAAATGGAGCGGAAGTGAGGTGGACCTTCACCTGGCTCGTCAACTGGTGCTCTCCTTGGAGTTCTCTACCCAGCATCGCCGCATCGAGAAGCTGGAGGGAAAGATGGGCGAGCTGATTAACCAGAAGGAGTCGCTGCAAAGCGACTACGAGGCCCTGCAGAGCACCAATGAGATGCTGAAGAATATGGTGGAGGAAGCCAAAAGAGGGCGTGCCCTGCAAGTCCAAGAAACCATCAGAACGGAGATGAGGATGGGGGACGCCGTTGCCGCTCTCGACGCCGATCTGTTGGAGACCACGGGGAGGGCCATCCAACTCGAAGCTGAGAACGCCTTCTTGTGCCAACAGATTGCAAATCAGGCGGAGGTTCTCGCAGCGACCGAGAGGCGCGCCAATGATCAAGGGTCCAAGCTGAAGGAGGCCGAGTCCATTATCACCACCCTGATCACTGAGAAAGTCGTGCTCGAGACCGATAAGGTTGAACTTGAAAATGAGAAGGCCAAGCTCTGGGAAGAGGCTGCTGATACCTTTGCCGATGGGTTCGACTTGGCCCTTGAGCAAGTGAAGTGCATCTTCCCGGAGGCTGACTATTCTCAATTTGCTATGGACTTCGGGGTGGTGGACGGCAAGATCGTTCGCCCTTGATCGCTTGTTTATCTAGTTTACATTTCTTTTTATATAAACTTTTGAATGTAAAAACTCTGATTGCATATAACATGCCACTTTCCTCTTACTATTCTTCTGCTGTGTATCTCTTAGTTTTTATCTCTTGCCATGCATGATTAACTGCTAACCTGCTTGGACTTGGCGTGAAACTTTACTGTACTTTACTTCACAACGAACAACACTTGATAACTGATCTGGCGTGGCCTTGCTTACTTAGGCCTATCGCGTAAGAACTTGTCTAAAACTCTTAAACAACGTTCTAACAGCCATCCACTCATCAGTCATCGCGCCTCTGCTTCTACCTTATATCTCCCTGTATTGCTTGTCGCTCCAGCGCTAAGTGCATAGAACCCACTCATCAGTCATCGAGCCTCTGCTTCTACCTTATATCTCCCTGTATTGCTTGTCGCTCCAGCGCTAAGTGCATAGAGGACTCCCACACCGATCGGTCAAGGATGATGCCCCGTTTTGGCGAGAAGAGTGTTTCTCGATAACCCCTCTTGCCTGCCCCAAGGTCATCGATCCTTAACACGTCGGGTCGTGCTTCCACCTTCTCACTCCTGGCGTGAGAAGGGTTTTGACTAAGAGTTCTACTGCGCCAATATTGATGCTATGCTACTTGGGTAAAGGCGTTTCTCGAAATCCTCCCTTTCCCTTCTCGGACTTACTAGCACCCCTGGCTTTTCGAACCTTAGCTGCCTGCACTCGCACCTGGGGCGAGGAGGATTTTAACTTTAAAACTTTGCAAACTTTTATACTGATAACTTCTTTTTTATTGGGTGGCCTCATTAAAACCCCTCTTCTGGGAAAAAGAGTGCCCCCTGAACTGTTCAAACTGTTTATACTAGCGCGAAAACGCGACTACTTTACATTTTCCACTAAAATAAAACTTCAAGTGCGTGGCGTTCCACGTTTTGGGGATCGCTGATCTCCTCCCAGCCCAGCGACCTCCGATCGCTTCTCGTCCACACCCGACGGTGGTGTCGAGGTAACATGGCACACACTTCTTTGCTGCTTGAGGCTGTTCTCGTAGCAGCGCCTGGCTTCCTTCTGGTCCGACTTGATGGTGATTACCGCCCCCTCCATCGACGACAACTTCAACTTCATGTGCCTCGTCGACGGTACAACTCCCAACCTGTTGAGCGTCGGCCTTCCCAACAGTATGTTGTAGGCGGATGGGGCGTTGAACACCAGGTACTTAATTTTCTCAGTGCGGGCCACGATCCCATCTGGGAACGTGGTCCACTGCGAAGCCATACAAGCACCTCGGGTATAGCCTCAGATGATAAAGGGACAGCTGCAGCTTGTTGAACGTCGGCCAGAACATCACGTTCGTTGAGCTTCCCTAGTCCACGAGGACCCTGTGTACCTTTCTCCCTGCCGTGACGAGGGAGATGACTATAGGATCGTTGTCATGGGGCACAACGTCCCGGAGATCTGCCTTTGTAAACGTAATGTCAGCATCGGGGGAATGATCTTCCACCGAGTCGACAGTCATCACCGACTGAGCGTACCTCTTCCTCTGAGAGGTTGTACATCCTCCTCCGGAGAAGCCCCCCGCGATCGTGTGCACCTCCCCGTGCACAGGCACCTCGTGCTGCGGATCTTCCGCTGGTGGCCCCGACGCCCGATCACCTTGCGTCTCCCGCAAGTAATTGCTCAGAAAGCCACTTTTCACCAACTCTGCGAGTTGGTGCCCCAACGCCGCGAGTTGGTGCCCCAACGCCAAACAAGTGTGGAGTGAGTGGCCATAAGCCTAGTGAAACTCACACCACACGTTCTTCTTTCTTCCCAGCACCTTGTCGGTCTTCTTTGGTGCTCGCAATCTTGCCGCTATGGCTGGAATGGCGATCAGCTCCGCCAACTCCACCACGAAGTCAAACCTGGGGGGCGCGTTGCTCTCCCTCACGCGCTCCCTGCCCTGGTCCTTCCTAGGCTCGTAAGGGCGAGGCTTCCCCTGAACCTTCTTTCCTTCTTTGGCCTCATGCACCCTCATCGGCTGCTGAGACCTACTCGGTCCTCCGCGCGACTTGGTCGGGGCCGCGCTTCCCCTCTTCTCAGAAACCTCTGTTTCTGCCATAATGTGCGCCACAACATGACGCCTAATCTCTGCGAAGGTGCTGGGGTGATTTCTGATCAAAGATTCGCTAAAAGGGCCCGACAGAACCCTTTTCTTGAACGCATGCACCAGCATATCTTCATCCTTGCTGGGCAGCCTCACTACCTAAGCTCCAAAACGACTGAGGTAATCCCTGAGGGACTCACCTTGGTTTTGTCGCACGTCAAACAAATCCTACGACACCACTAGGGGTGTCCTGTTCACGATATACTGCTCCATGAACAACTTGGAAAAATGCTGAAACGAAGTGATGTGGCCATCTGGTAGGCTCACGAACCACTCCAGAGCAATCCCGCTCAGGGTGCTCATGAACAACTTGCAATACACTGCATCTGAGCCCCCAGAGAGCATCATCTGGGTGTGAAACTCTGTCAGATGCGTCTCTGGGTCTTCCACCCCTGTAAACGAGGCTTTCACCCCCACCAAGCCTGGTGGCACCACTGCACTCATAATCTCAAATGAGAAAGGCATGGGGAAAGTCCTGGGGGGAGACGGTGGCGGTGCCACCCTTTCCTCCACTGCGCGTTCTGATGTGATTCCACTAGCCATATAGAGAATGATTCTTGACATTCTTAGGAATCACCTTGAGTTGGACATTATTGAGGCACTTTTCTTAGAGTTGGATCATTGTTCTAAGACAAGAACTCGCCAAAAACTAGTACCCAATCCCAAACTCATTTGGATGTTCCACATATTGTCAAATTGAACCAAAAGAGATGAAGGAAAGGCAAAAACACTAATTAACAAAACAAAACAGTAAGGTACCGAATCAAAATGCTGGAATTGAAGAAGAAAAGATGAAGAACAGCCAAGAACACAAATGAACCATAGCTACACAATAACAAGCTGAAATTGCCGAACCAAAACAACTAGGAAACAAGCTAAGACAAGGAAATTAACAAGAGAAGAAAGGAAGGAGAAGAGAATGCTCATGAAGATGGAAGAAAGGTTGGATGATCACGCCACTAGAAGTATGGATGCTCCTAGATGAGTGTGCAAGCCGCCACTTGAGGAAACCATGATCCTTCAAGATAAGACTAGAGAAGAAGGCTAAAAAGCTCTCCAATGCTCACTCCAATTTTGAGTATAGTTTCTTTAGATAAATTCAAATCTGAAAAATACAAGGAGAGCACCTCTATTTATAGCCTAAGGTGCTGAAAAACAAAGCTAAGAGAAATCAAAATTCCCTCCTAAACTTATTCAAAACCGGCGCCTAAACCTATGCATGAGGAAGGTGTGACCTCTTCCTTCACTTTGGCACCTCCTATTCTACTCCTACACCTATCTACTAATACACCCCCCTCCCTAAAACTCCTAACTAAAGCTTAAAATATGCTATAACAAAAGAGGTTTCTAATGTTTCCCTCTAAGCACCTTCAACTAAAGAAATTACAAAAAGAGAAAATAAATGTCCCTTAGCTCCTAAAGCTTTGAACATGCTTCTTGTAATCCTTTGAAGTGGGCTTTGACCTCCATGGGCGTCCTCCATTTGTGCCTCTACCTCTTCTTGATCTTGTTGATTGGCCTCCATGTCCTCTTGAGCTTGATCTCCATCACGTTCCTTCTGCGCTTGCAACGCCTTGCGCAACTCTTCGTTTACTCTGTCCAACTCCTCATTTCTGCCCTGTGATGCAGCCAAGTCCGCTTGCATCCTTTCTTGTTCCATTCTTGACGCTGCTACATCATCTTGTAGCGCTCGCATCATTTCCAAGACCTGTGCCATTGTCACAGCTCCTTCTTCAGCTGATGGCGCGGGTGAAGTTTGCCTTGTCTTCCTCATTTTCTCAGCAAAGAATCTCAAGAACAAACGAAAACTGACAGCAAAGCGTGGATGGGATCACAAATTCACATGGACCCCACGGTGGAGTGGCAAATGATCAAGTATGGTTCGCAGAAACGAATAAACCTCTCCCTTGTGGTGGTAGTTAAGAGCGGAAGTAGTATGGTTCCCCAAAGGGAATCTCCCTCTTGCGAGAAATCACTCAGTTCAAGAAGGGAATGGTTCGTTAAAGATAAAAGAACTCTTTCCCTCGAAGTGATGCCCAGAGAAGTGGAGGCAGTTTGGTCTTCCCAATAAGCCCCTTTGGTGCAAGTTCACCTAGGCAAAGAAGAACGTGATTTGAGAAAAAACTGAAGGAACCTCCTTTCTCGGGATATCGTGTAAAAAACAGAGGTAATTTGGCCTCCCTAGTTAAATCCCTCTCACGTGAATACACCAAGACGAAAGAAGGTATGGTGCGAGTATCGGATTCCCAACTGCACCTTGACTCTTGATCCTGCCGGCAACTCGAACGTGGAGGAATCGCTTCGTAGCACTCACTGCCCCATCTACGCGACTGCGTCTTCTGCAGAATCACCCTCAGAACCTTCTCTTGGATCTTCAAACGTGACCTGCAAAACACACAGACGGCGCCTTTAGCGGCCGTTTGCACTCCGACGATCAACTTAGTCCACAGAACCACCAAAGATGAGAAAACTAGCAGTGTGTGAAAAACTCTTGCTCTCTCTGTTCTCGTACCCCCCATCTCTCCCTGATTCCCTCTTTTATGTCTCTCTCTCTGTTTCTGGGCATAACAGAATTCTGTTATGCTTTTCTGGCATGTGTCAGAACCCTGTTATGCTTTTCAGAGACAGTGTACCTGCAGAATCAGTAGTGAGAGCATGAGAGTCTGTGCATGTCTGCGCGTCTCTGCGCTTGGCTGCGCCTGCCTGTACCCTTAGTGGTACGAAGTTCACTTTTGTCTGGACCGCACCCCTCTCAGATGATGACACGTGGAGGCCTGCAACTCACATCTAACCACACACGTGTCACTTACTCGAAGGGCTCTAGCGCTTCTCTTTGTGTGCCTAAGTTACGTCCTTGCGGAGTAACTTAGGATATTTCTCTCATCTGGGTAAATCGCATACTCTTAGGAGAACGTCAGGTGTGGCTGGTCTAGGCACACTCACCAAACGTTGCTTTCTGCGTATACAGCTTACCCTTCACGGTGCCACGCACGCAATGGGTTGAGGGAATCACCAATCACTGACTGGTTTACTAGTTCCCTCAGGCCACTCTCGTGCATGATTCCCTGAGATGTGCTCATGCGAAATCAATGCGTAACGCTCTCGCTGGGAACCTCAGTCCCAGTTTAACTGCGTGTAACACGAGACCCCGATGACAATGCACCCGATGACTGATCAGTGCTTATTTGCTTCTCGCGTTCTGCCCCAGGCGTTAGTCTGAGAACTGGTCTGTTGGTGGCCACTTGGCTGCTGACCACCGATCACCATTCTGGATGATCTGTCCCCTGACTTCTCCGCCTGATCTGTCGGTGGTCACCTGGTCACTGACCCCCGATCACCGCCCTTGGCGATCGCCTCCCTGGTCTCCCTGTCACCTGGTCCACGTGTCACCCTGCGAGTGGTCCACGTGGTTCTCTGCTGCTGACGTCATCGAATACCGATGACCGATCGGATCACAAGCCCCCAGTCTCGAGTCGTGAACTCGTTCTCGGCGAAGAGACTAAGTGGTCGTGCCCTCAGTCCACGTGGCAAGTGGGACCGCATCACGTGCCACCTCACGTGCTGCTTTTTTAACGTTTGGACTTCCTTCCTTAATCTCGCGACACGTGGCCCCATCGACGGCCAGCGTTATGTGTCGCTAGCGCTTCTCTTATTCAAATTGGCGCGCTCTTTCACTGTTCCTTCATCTTCTTAAATCGACTCTCAGACCTTCTACGAGCTCTTTCTCTGCGCACCCATCTTTCTTCAAGTTTTCCACCTCCAAACCTCTCGCGATCATTCAAAGGTATGGTTTTTCTTCTTCCTGGGTTTATTTGGGTCATCTTTACCGATTGCATTTGTCTTTCTCGTTATCATGCATTCATCTTCTCTATTTTCCCTCTCTCGACCCGCGCTAGGGTTTTTTCACGTTCTCGCTCTGACTTCTGCTTCTTCTTCTTCCTCTTTTCACCTGGGCATCCCTCTCTCCTTCGCCCTCTCTATTTTCACTGAAAAATTCATCATTCCCTCTTCTTCCATTCATTCTGACTTTTCGTTTTTCCTCCATTTGCAGCTATCTCGCGATGGCTTGCTTGAAACAAATCGCGCGTATTATTGCCTCATCCTCTGGTGCACAGCCTTCCGCGAGTGCGCCAGCTCCACCACCGCCTGTTGCTACCTCCTTCCACGACAACGCCAGGGTCTACGACTGGGCCCCCATGGCGTTGCTGGCTGAAACATCCACCCTGCTACCACAGGGTCATCTCACCTCTCTCCTGAGCCATGACCCGGATGAACCCTCGTGCGCCATAGACAGGGAAAATGATTTCAATATCCACGTTCGCATCCCTCCTCGAGGGATGCCCATCTGTGCGGACGATAGGGCCACCAATGGGGTGCCCTTCGTCTTCGTCTACTCCGCCATTTTCAAAAGGTTGAAGCTGCGCCTCCCCTTCACCTTTTTCGAAAAGGAGCTGCTGATGGAGTTGAACGTCGCCCCCTGCCAACTCCATCCCAATGCCTGGGCCTTCATCCGGGCATTTCAGATCCTCTGCAATTACTTTGGGCACAACGCCTCCGTGGATGTGTTCCTCTACTTCTTCGAGGCGAAGAATCCTGGGGACAGGTCCTGGGTTAGCCTGAACGGGGTTGCTGGACGGGTGCTCCTGGGCCTATACCAGCAATCCTTCAAAGACTGGAAGGGTAGATTCTACATGATATCTGCCACCCAACAAAGTCCAAATCTGCTCGAGGGGTACCCCCTCTACTGGGTTCCTGGGGTTGAATTCAAGAAATCCAGGGACCTCGAAACCATGGCCCCCTACGAGCGCGAGCTATGTGGGCTGTTCCTGGGGGCCAAGTACAACTCCGCTCGCCTCATCAAGGATGAATTTGATGTGGTGGCTCTGAAAAAATATATAGGTAGCTCTTCTTGCACCTCTTAGGATACTTGCCTCTTCTCATGCATGCTTTTATGTGTTTTTGACTTACCTGCATAACTTGGCCAACTAACCCTTCCTTTTCTCGTCTATGTAGACTCAATGTCGGGGAAAGACAGGAGGCTAGCCTTGCTGGAGCTTGCCAAGCGTCGGGGAGCCAAGGGAACTGGCTCCTCTTCTTCTACTACGGAGCCCATTGCAGCCCCTCCTCTCTCGGTCGCGCCAGCTGAAGGCCCCGAGCAAGGAAAGAAAAGGAAAAGACTGGTGAAGGCTTCCATTTCACTTGCTGCCGTTGCTGTTGCTGCCTCAACCGAAGAGGAGAGCTCTGGCTCTCTTCTTATACACCGCCAGAGGAAGATGCCAACGGTCGAGGGGGCTTCGTCTCTCCAGCCTGGGGAGATCGAGGTGGTGGAGGTAGAGGAAGGTTCACCCCCTCCTCCCTCTGCTCAACCTGCCTCAGAGCCCACATGCCTTCCTTCTCCATGCCAGCAGTTGCCTCCAACTTCTCAACTGCCATCTTCCCCCCAGCAGGCCAATCACCTGGTCCATCTGCTCATCCTACTGGGGTGCTTCTGCTCAACCTGGGGGTCCCCCACCACCACTGCCTGTCTCCGCTGCCACTGCTGAATGTGGTGGATCCAGCTCGCGCCCAAGTGCCTCTGGAGCCAGCCACGAGAACTTTAGCAGGGTCATCACCCTGGTCCGACAGCTCATTAGCAACCGGGAGCTTGTTGAATGGAATGGTGATGAGGTGGACATGCACCTGGCCAGGCAGATGGTGCTCTCCCTGGAGTTTTCCACCCAGCATCGCAAGCAAATAGCCCTGGAGAAGAGGGTGAAAGAGCTTGAGCACGACAAGGAGTCACTGCGAAGTGACTTCGAAGCTGCTCAAGGGTCTGTGGAGATAATGCGAGGCATGGTGGAGAAAGCTAGGAGGGAGTACCTAGCGCAGGTCCAAGAGACCATCAAGATGGAGATCTTGATGGGGCAGACTGTGAGCTCTCTGGACTGCGCGGTGGTGGAGCTACGGGCCGAGACCTCCTCCCTGCGCCAACTGAACACTCAGCTAGTGGGGGAGCTCGAGTCCACCAAAAAAGCGGCTGCTGCTGGAGATAAAAAACTTGAGAAGGTGGCGGGCGAACTTTCTGAAGCCAAGGGCCAACTAGCAGAAGCTGCCTCCTCCCTTGCTGCCCTCACCACTGAAAGAGATGCTGCGGAGGCCTCAAAGCAAAAACTGGAGGCGGAGAAGGCTGATTTGATGAACGTGGGTGCTGATGCCCTCACTGATGGATTCGAGCTAGCACTCGAGCAAATCAGATGCGTTCTCCCAGACCTGGACCTCTCGCAGTTCAGCATCTATCACGAAGTGGTAGATGGAAAGCTCATCCCTCCTGCCCCTTAATCTCTTCTCTTCCTTGTAAATTTTAACTTCTGCACAACTTTTCTTAGTATTCAAAGTTTGTATAAGATTTGGCTGTGAATATATACTCTCTATTTGTATAAGTTTCTTCTCTTGTATTTTCTTGAGCTTCACTTTTCTTTATGCACACGACTAATTGTTAGCTGGCTTAGATTCAGCGCGATCTTAAGCTTTGTCTTTCCCTTTGCACACGACTAAGTGTTAACCAGCTTGGGCCTAGCGCGATCTGCCTCCCTTGTTCTTTGCCTCTTCTTGATCACGACTAGCTATTCCCTTAGCTTGGTGTTTGACAGTCCTTGTGCGCTGCTTTGCACCACTAGCCAATCACTGACGACTCATCAGCGATCGTTCTTTAGTCTCCACTTAGCTTCTCTGCCGCTTTAGCGCTAAGTGCATAGAAGACTTTGACATCATTCGCTCGAGGTGATGCCTCGTTTTGGGGAAAGAAAAGTGTTTCTCGCTAACCCCTCTTACTTTCCCCAAGGTCATCACCCTTCGGCGGATTGAGTCGTTCCTTCCCTGCCTCACTCCTGGGGTGAAGAGGGTTTCGGACCAAGAGCCTTACTGGGCCAACATTGGTGTATGCCAAGTGGGTAAGGACATTTTCTCAAAATATTTCCTTTCCCTCCCTTGGTCTTATTAGCACCCCTGGCTTTTCAAACCCTTAACTGCTTGCGCTCACACCTGGGGTGAGGAAGACTTAGATCGGTGCCAGTACTTGCGCTTAGGGCAAGTAGGGCTTAACCAATCACCTGCACTTGCACCTGGGGCAAGGAGGATTTTAACTTATATACTTGAGCACACTTGATATGCTGGAAATTTTTTCTTTAATTGGGTGGCCTCGTTAAAAACCCTCCTTAGGGAAAAAAGTGCCCCCATGTCTGTTCAACTGTTTCCACCACATACAAAGCATGTATCTTTTAGCGCGAGAACGCAATTACTGTACAACTTTAACTGAAATAAAATTTTAAATGGGTGGCGTTCCACGTTCTGGGGATTGCTCCTCCCTCCAAAGTCTCTAGGCGATAGGCTCCGTTTTCCAACGTCTCCACCACTCTGTACGGGCCTGTCCACTTTGGGGACAACTTGTTCTGCATGTCATTCTGATGCGCCTTTCTCATCACCAGATCACCTTCTTGGAAGCGCCTGGGCCTCACTTTAGAGTTGTGCCTCCGCTCTACTCTTCTCTTTACGGCTTCAGCACTAACTCTGGCTTCTTCTCGCACTTCGTCCAGCAGGTCTAGATTCACCTTACGTTCTTCATTGGACTCTTTAGCAATGAAGTTCAAGAATCTGAGGGAGCTCTCCTGTATCTCCACGGGAATCATGGCGTCTGTCCCATAGACAAGGCTGAAGGGTGTCTCATGGGTGCTGGACTGCGGGGTGGTATGATAAGACCATACAATTCTGGGGACCTCCTCTGCCCAGCCTCCTTTGGCCTTGTCTAGTGTTCGCTTCAGCCCCCTGAGCAGTACTCGATTTGCTGCCTCCACCTGCCCATTGGTTTGTGGGTGTTCCACTGAAGCGAAAACCTGCTGTATTTTTAACTCCTCACACATCTTCCTCAGCTGATGACTCGTGAACTGGGTGCCATTGTCGGAGACCAACCTCTTGGATATTCCGAAACGGCAGACGATGTTCTTCCAGACGAAATGCTCGACTTTCTGTGCGGTGATGTGTGCGACCGGTTCTGCCTCCACCCACTTGGTGAAGTACTCGATGGCCACGATGAGAAAATTCATCTGCCTTATCGCCAGGGGAAAAGGTCCTAGGATGTCGATCCCCCATGTGTGGAATGGCCACGGGCTATGGATGAACCTCAACTCCTCAGGGGGTGCCTTGTGCCAGTCTGCATGCAGTTGACACTGTTTGCATCGCTGAGCAAACCTTATGCAGTCTTCCTTCAGCTTTGGCCAGTAGTACCCCGCGCGGAGTACTCTACTTGCCAAAGCGCGACCACCTACGTGGCTTCCGCACACCCCCTCGTGAAGCTCAGACATGAGTCTGGTGCATTGCTCGCCGTGCACACAGATCTGCACAGGGTGAGAAAATCCAAATCTAAAGAGGTTTCCATCTATTAGAGTAAACTTACTTGAACTCCTCTTTATCCTTTTTGCCTCTGCCACGTCGAGCGGGAGTACACCATCTTCTAAGTACAACTGGTATGGCGTTATCCAGGTGTCGGGCTCCTTCTCCGCGTGGACTTCCATCGACTCATCGGTCTTCGACGGTCGCGATCTCACCCTCGGTGTTCTCAGCGTTTCTTGGCTCAACGACCGATGACCGATCGTCAGACGCTCCACTGATTTGCACACATGGAATACCTGGTTGTCCGACAAGAATGCTCGCGGTACCTTCAAGGTCTCCTGAATGACGGTCCTCTGCTTCCCCCCTTTGCCTGAGCTGGCCAGCTTGGCAAGCAGGTCTGCTCTGGCATTTTGCTCTCTTGGCACGTGTACCAATTCGAATTCGGTGAAGGACGTCTTCAGGAGCAGTACATACTCCAGGTAGGCTGCCATCTGGGGATCCTTTGCTTGGAACTCCCCTGTAACCTGCCCGTTGACCAGCAAAGAGTCGCTTTTGGCCAGCAGATTTCTTGATCCCATTTCTCTTGCTAGCAACATTCCTGCGATCAGGGCTTCATACTCCGCCTGATTGTTGCTAGCTTTGAAGGCAAAGCGGAGGGACTGCTCGATCAGAACCCCGTTTGGGCCTTCCAGAATGACTCCAGCGCCGCTCCCCTGCTGATTGGAGGAGCCATCCACCGATAATACCCATCGGAAGTCTAATCCTTCTGCAGGTGTCGCGATCGACGACAGCTCGACTACAAAGTCCGCGAACACCTGCCCCTTGATCGGTCCTAGGGGCTCATACTGAATGTCAAACTCTGACAATTCCACCGCCCACTTGACCATCCTGCCTGCTACATCAGGTTTCTTCAGCACGTTTTGGATAGGCAAATCAGTCATCACCACCACTGTGAAGCTGTGGAAGTAATGCCTAAGTCTTCTGGCTGAAAACACCACCGCCAGGGCAGCTTTCTCGAGGGCCTGGTACCTCGTTTCAGGGCCTTGCAGCACCTTACTCACGAAGTAAACAGGCCTCTGGGTCTGGTCTTGCTCTTGCACCAGGACTGAGCTGACTGCTCTCTCCGTCACAGCGAAATATAGACGAAGAGGGATGCCTACCTGAGGTTTTCGCAAGACTGGTGGGCTCGCCAGATACTCCTTCAGTTTGCGTCCTCACACTCCTCACACTCCTGCGTCCAAAGGAATCTGCTGTTGCGTTTGAGACACTGGAAGTATGGATGACCTTTCTCCCCTCCAGCGGACATGAACCGGGACAAGGCTGCCAAGCGACCGGTGAGCTGCTGCACCTCCTTCACCGTCGTTGGGCTCCTCATTGCCACGATTGCTGCACACTTCTCTGGGTTAGCTTCGATTCCCCGTTCTGTTAAGAGGAAACCCAAAAACTTCCCAGCCTCCACACCAAAAATACACTTCTCTGGGTTGAGCTTCAGCCGGTACTTGGCAATGGTTGTGAACAGTTCCTCCAGATCAGCTGCATGATGCTTCTTCTCTCGGGACGCAACCACCATGTCATCTACATACGCATGTACGTTCCTTCCCAGCATGGGCGAGAGTACCCTATCCATGAGCCACTGGTAGGTGGCCCCCGCGTTCTTTAACTTGAATGGCATGACCTTGTAACAATAGCAAGACCGTTCCGTCATAAACGCGGTCTTGCACTCATCCATAGGGTGCATCCTGATCTGGTTATACCCCGAGAAAGCGTCCAAGAAGCTGAACAACTTTCCCCCTGATGCGCTATCAACTAGTGCGTCTATACTGGGTAAGGGGTAAGAATCTTTGGGGCACGCCTTGTTGAGGTCAGTGAAATCCACGCACATTCTCCACTTGCCGCTCGCCTTCTGAACCAGCACCACATTCGCTAGCCACTCGGGGTACTGGATTTCTCTGATGTGCCCTGTAGCAAGGAGCTTCTGTGCTTCGTCGTGGATCACCTTCCTCTTCTCCTCGTTGAATTTCCTTCGCCTTTGTCGCACAGGTCGAACCTTGGGGTCCATCGACAGACGATGGCAAAGGAAATCGGGGTCGATCCCTGGCATGTCGGATGCTGACCATGCAAAGGCACCCATATGCTTTTCGATCACACCAACGATCAGCTTTCGCTCTTCTTCAACGAGGGATCCCCCTAACTTGAACTTTTTCCCCCCGATGTCCACTTCGACCCATCCTTCAGCTGGGTGGGGCCTTCTCTCGCTGGCGATGACCGCCCTCGCGATCCCTGACTCGCGAGGAGCGATCGCGCCTTCCTCTTCTTCTTCAACTTGGGCTACCTGGAAGCCCCCCCCCCCCCCCCGCAGCGTTCTCCATCCTCTGAGCTTCCTGTGTCTCCCTAACCACTGATCGCTCTTCGCGCACGCCTGGTGGTGGTTTCGTGGTGACATGACATACACTTCTCTTCTGCTTCAGGCTGTTCTCATAACAGCGTCTTGCCTCAACCTGATCTGACTTGATGGTTATCACGGTTCCCTCCATCGACGGCAGTTTCAACTTCATGTGTCTCGTCGATGGTATTGCGCCCAACCTATTATGTGTTGGCCTCCCCAACAAGACGTTGTACGCAAAAGGGGCGTTCACCACCAAGTACTTTATCCTTTCAGTGCGGGCTGTCGTTCCGTCAGTGAACGTTGTCCTCAGCTCAATGTATCCCCGCACCTCTACCTGATCTCCTGCAAAACCGTAGAGACACCCGGTATATGGCCTCAGCTGATCAGGGGACAACTGTAACTTGTTGAATGTCGGCCAGAACATGACGTCTGCCGAGCTTCCTTGATCTACGAGTACTCTGTGTACTCGTCTTCCCGCTGTGATGAGGGAAATGACCACAGGGTCGTTGTCGTGCGGGACAACATCCCGTAGATCAGCTTTCCTGAAGATAATGTCTACTTCGGGGTAATGACTCTCATTTACCGCATCTACCGCCATCACCGATCGAGCGTATCTCCTTCTCTGTGACGCTGTGCATCCCCCACCAGAGAAGCCTCCCGCGATTGTCTGCACTTCCCCATGTACAGGGACTTCATGCTGCTGTTCTTCGGTCTGGGACCCCGATGCGCGATCACCCTGCGGCTCACGCAGGTAATCTGCTAGGAAACTAGACTTCACCAACTCTACCAGTTGGTGCCCCAACGCCAAACAGGAGTGAAGTGTGTGGCCAAAGGCCTGGTGAAACTCACACCACTCATTCTTCTTTCTACCAAGTACCTTATCAGTCTTCTCTGGTACGCGTAGTCTTGCTGCTACAGCAGGAAGAGCGATGAGATCCGCCAATCCCACCATGAAATTGTATCTTGGGGGTGCGTTACTCTCCCTCGCACGCCCCCTGCTCTGCTCTTTGCCTGGCGCATAGGGACGAGGTTTTTCCCGCACCTTTTTCCCCTCCTTGGCCTCGTGCACCCTTGCTTGTTGTGGTTTTCCCTGCCCACCACGCGGTCTTGGTGGTGCGGCACTTCCTCTCTTCTCAGAAACCTCTGTTTCTGCCACTATGTGCGCCACCGCACGTCGTCGGATCTATGCAAAGGTGCTGGGATGGCTCCTGATGAGAGACTCGCTGAAGGGGCCAGGCAGCACTCTCTTCTTAAATGCGTGCACCAGCATATCTTCATCTTTGCTGGGCAGTCTAACCACTTGTGCTCCAAAGCGGTTGAGGTAGTCTTTCAGCGACTCACCTTGGTACTGACGCACGTCGAACAAGTCGTAAGACACCACTGCTGGTGCTTTGTTGACGATATATTGCTCAGTGAAGAGCTTTGAAAACTGAGAGAAGGACGTGATATGTCATTCTGGTAAACTCACGAACCACTCCATGGCGGTTCCGCTCAGTGTGCTCATGAACCCCCAGACAACATCATCTAGGTGTGGAACGCCGTCAGATGCGCCTCCGGGTCTTCTACCCCCTTGAACGACGCCTTCACCCCCACCAGGTTGGGAGGCACCATGGTTCCCATGATCTCAGGGGAGAATGGCATGGGGAACGCTCTTGGTGGTGACGGCTGCCTAGCCATCCTTTCGTCAACCACGTGTTCCCTCTGCGCCTGCAACGTCCTTCTCAACTCTTCGTTGACGCGATTCAGCTCGTCGTTCCTACTTTGCGACGCGGCCAACTCCGTCTGCAACCTTTCTTGTTCAGCTTTTGACGCCGCGGCGTTATCCTGCAGCGTGCGCACCATCTCCAGGACATGCGCCATTGTCACAGCTCCTTCGTCAGCAGATGGCGCAGGTGATGGTTGTCTGTTCCTTTGGCATCTTTCCTTATCAAAGAAGTTGGTAAAACTCTGGTAAGCTTCAAAGCTGTGGTGTATATGGGACCACGATTCACTCGGGCCCCACGGTGGGCGCCAAATGATCCTGCCGGCAACTCGAACGTGGAGGAATCGCTTCGTAGCACTCACTGCTCCGTCTACGCGACTGCGTCTTCTGCAGAATCACCCTCAGAACCTTCTCTTGGATCTTCAAACGTGACCTGCAAAACACACAGACGGCGCCTCTAGCGGCCGTTTGCACTCCGACGATCAAGTTAGTCCACAGAACCACCAAAGATGAGAAAACTAGCAGTGTGTGAAAAACTCTTGCTCTCTCTGTTCTCGTACCCCCCATCTCTCCCTGATTCCCTCTTTTATGTCTCTCTCTCTGTTTCTGGGCATAACAGAATTCTGTTATGCTTTTCTGGCATGTGTCAGAACCCTGTTATGCTTTTCAGAGACAGTGTACCTGCAGAATCAGTAGTGAGAGCGTGAGAGTCTGTGCATGTCTGCGCGTCTCTGCGCTTGGCTGCGCCTGCCTGTATCCTTAGTGGTACGGAGTGCAGTTTTGTCTGGACCGCACCCCTCTCAGATGATGACACGTGGAGGCCTGCAACTCACATCTAACCACACACGTGTCACTTACTGTAGGGCTCTAGCGCTTCTCTTTGTGTGCCTAAGTTACGTCCTTGCGGAGTAACTTAGGATATTTCTCTCATCTGGGTAAATCGCATACTCTTAGGAGAACGTCAGGTGTGGCTGGTCTAGGCACACTCACCAAACGTTGCTCTCTGCGTATACAGCTTACCCTTCACGGTGCCACGCACGCAATGGGTTGAGGGAATCACCAATCATTGACTGGTTTACTAGTTCCCTCGGGCCACTCTCGTGCATGATTCCCTGAGATGTGCTCATGCGAGGTCCATGCGTAACTTTCTCGCTGGGAACCTCAGTCCCAGTTTAACTGCGTGTAACACGAGACCCCGATGACAATGCACCCGATGACTGATCAGTGCTTATTTGCTTCTCGCGTTCTGCCCCAGGCGTTAGTCTGAGAACTGATCTGTTGGTGGCCACTTGGCTGCTGACCACCGATCACCATTCTGGATGATCTGTCCCCTGACCTCTCCGCCTGATCTGTCGGTGGTCACCTGGTCACTGACCCCCGATCACCGCCCTTGGCGATCGCCTCCCTGGTCTCCCTGTCACCTGGTCCACGTGTCACCCTGCGAGTGGTCCACGTGGTTCTCTGCTGCTGACGTCATCGACTACCGATGACCGATCGGATCAACTCTATACAGCAAGGGTGAAAATTAAGAAAGTAGCTACCTGTGTGGGGTAGCCAACGTCGGGAAGAGGAAGGCCTACGCCCCCTCTCACGTATCAAAACTCCACACAGACAGGCAACCATGCAAGGCAACATCAATTATAACGAAATAAATATGAAGTATCCATACAAAGAAGTTTGGTTGAGTACAAAATGGAGTTACAGAGAGTATCATCCTCGTGGCACAATCTGGCCGTCCACAACGCATCTAGACTCATTAAAGAGGGAGGGATCTACTTCAGGCTACGCATAGGCGAACTGAGCGACAACATCTTGAAACCCATCACCGTAAGCCGCAGCAGCGTCATTCATAAGCTCCTCTTCGACCCTTCTGAAGGACTCGGTCTTCTCGGCTAATTCGCCCTCAACCTGCCCTATGAGGATCTCGCGCTGTGTGCCCCTACTCTCCAGATTAGCCATCTTCCCCTTCAGCTCGGCCACAAGGTCATCCAGCTCTTGTCTTGAAGGGCCTTCTTGACGTCTTTTTCAATCTGACGAAGGCTGGCCACCTCGAGGTACAGGTCAGTCTCATGGTTGGCAAAGACTTTGGCCCTGGCAGCAAAATCCTCCTCATGCTTCGCCATTTTGGCCTCGAGGTCTTTGGAAGCTTGCGTCCTGGCAAGTGCCTGGTTGGAGGCAAACAAGAGGGTCCCCCAGAACTTCAACCACACAATCCCAAAAGCTTGCGTCCTGGCAAATGCCCGTGCGAACGCCCAACTATTAGGATAAAGTTGGGCGGGGGCCACATTTAATTCAGTCAGCAAAGTACGCTCGAAGGGGGTAAGCCACCATCCACACGAATTTATCATGGTCTTTGCCAATGACGCGTGACGGGTGGCATGATTGTCTCTTCCTATAAGCCGCTATGCTTTTTAGGGTCGTGAAGGTAGATGTCTCCCCTAAGAGGTCCGCTGGAGCCCAGAGGTATAGAGACTCATAAAAAGAGGTAGGTGGGGGAGGAACCAAGGGAGGTGGAAAAGCAGAAGGTGATGATGAAGTTGAAGCAGAGTCTGAAGGAGAAGACGGTTTGGGAACTCGCTTCGTTCGCTTAGTCATCTTGATGAGAAAGGTAAAAAGAAAAAGAATGGAGAATTGAAGTAGAGAATTGCAAATGCCCGCGCGAACGCCCAACTATTAGGATGAAGTTGGGCGGGGGCCACATTTAATTCAGTCAGCAAAGTACGCTCGAAGGGGGTAAAAGGAAACCGAAACCCTAGCCTTCGGAAGAGGGTCAAGTATACAAAGTAGAAGGGACCCTCGGGGTCGTAGGCCTCATCGGTGCACACCGGTTCCCCAAGCGACAAGCCACCATCCGCACGAATTTATCATGGTCTTTGCCAAAGACGCGTGACGGGTGGCACGGTTGTCTCTTCCTATAAGCTGTTATGAATTTTAGGGTCATGAAGGTAGACGTCTCCCCTAAGAGGTCCGCTGGAGCCCAGAGGTATAGAGATTCATAAAAAGAAGCAGGTGGGGGAGGAACTGAGGGAGGTGGAGAAGCAGAAGGTGATGATGAAGTTGAAGCAGAGTCTGAAGGAGAAGCTGGTTTGGGAACTCGCTTCGTTCATTTAGTCATCTTGGTCGCGCAGTGCGATCACTTAGTCTCTTTATTGGAACGAGTTACAGCTTGAGACTGGGGGGCTTGTATCCCGACCGGTCCTCATAAACGGACTCAGAGGCTGACCTCAGACATCGCGCACCGGTACTCAGTAATGGGAGGGAGCCACGCGAAGTCTTTGAGGTTGCTATCCTAAGCTCGATGTTGGAGGTTGATATCGGACCTCACCAGTAGAGGGGTAAGATCGGACATCGGCCGTCAGGATGAAGTGATTGGCCCCGTAAGGTGGGCCCTAGAATATCATTAAGATAAACAGTTAAAGACAAGAGATGTAGGAGAAGCCTAAGGCACGAGGGATCCATGCATGTGGGATGTATGACGCATGAAGGCGCAACATCATGGATAATCCTAGGAGGCGTAAGGGTCCGGTAGAATTAGGGTTTCCAGGGAAGTTGCATGCATGGCACGTGGATACTTAGGGCACCCGCGAAAGAGATCGCGTTGATATTAGGTGCACCAAGTTGGGACCTAGGCGGCCACTCTGATTATTCGTTGCACTCCCGTTAAAGGAAGTTCATATGCTAGATACGTTAAGATTACACAATAACGTCACAAGGACACTTCCCAAAGAAGCCTAGATAGTGGTAACAAAACAGAGGTAAATCCTAGTTTCAATATATATAAAGGGTGCTAAGAAACCTAGTAAGGTATGCAGTTTTTGAGACTGAAGCTATTTTATACACTTGGTGTTCTTTGCCCTAATACTGACTTGAGCGTCAGAGTGAAAACGGCCGCTAGGGCGCCCCTTTGTCTTTGCAGGTGAGAAGTTTCTTGACGGAGAAGACACAGTTCTCATGCAAGGATAGAAGGGCCAAAGCAGTCTTTGAAGTCAATCGACGAGGCGAGTCAACCGGCGAGAATAGGTAGTAAGTGTATTTTGTGGGTAATATTGCGGGAAGGAGGGAGTTAAGTATGTGTATGAAAAATGGTGTGGTAAGAAGTCACGAGGGAGGATATTTCTAGGATAGGTTGGTTTGGGGTAGGGTCAGTGTTTGGGGATTTGGTTTCAGTGAATGAAATGTGAAAAAATGCAAATGCGAAATTGGTTTGAAGGAGTCGTTTGACCTGTTGTGCAGAGGCATTTGCACAAAATCGGAAGAGCTCCCCGTGTTCGATAAATTGCATGGTCATTGTGTCATAATCAGTAATGATGGGGCCCAAACGTTTGAGCCACTGAATCCCCAATACGATATCCGCACCACTAATAGGGAGTACATGCAAGTCCACATCAAAAGTGCACCCTTGGAAAGACACAGTAATGTGAGGACACATGTGGGAACAGTCGAGCACTGTTCCATTGCCTATCGTGACCTTGAGCCCGTGCGTAACTTCTGTGGGTAGTGTGAGGAATTTAGCTACCCGAGTTTGCACAAAGTTGTGCGTGCTACCACCATCGATGAGGATAGTAAAGCGAGATTGACCAATCTGGCCATATAAACGAAATGCTTCAAGTGTAGAGGAACCCGAAAGAGCGTTGAAGCTGATTTGGGCACCTGTAGTGTCAGGGTATGGAGGGAGGGATTCAATGATGGGAGGAGGTGGGGGGTCGGGGTTAGGATAATGAATATGGCCTTAAACGAAAGGGGAGTGAATGGTTTAAGAGGGGTTTTTGAAAACCTTTTCAGCTAGAACAAAATCCTTTGTGTGAATCCATATCAGAATTTCAGTTAGCCAAGAATTTAAGCACAAAACAGCAAAGCACTAGAAAAACAATCGGTTGTTTCTGCGAAACAATCGGTTGTTTATGCGAAACAATCGGTTGTTTATACCAGTAAAGCAATAACAACTGAATTTTAAGGAGTTTAAGGGAAGAAAGAGATACACAAACAGTATACACTGGTTCACTCTTAAACCAAGAGCTATAGATGCAATCCATATCAGAATTTCAGTTAGCCAAGAATTTAAGCACAAAACAGCAAAGCACCAGAAAAACAATCGGTTGTTTCTGCGAAACAATCGGTTGTTTATACCAGTAAAGCAATAACAACTGAATTTTAAGGAGTTTAAGGGAAGAAAGAGATACACAAACAGTATACACTGGTTCACTCTTAAACCAAGAGCTATAGATGCAATCCTATTCCACTCTTTCTTGAGAAAACCCAAAGCTTGATGTGAATGTTCAAAACTTGAAAGCTATCTTTCTCACAACTGAAAACTCAAATCTGTTTCTCTTATTTGTTTTAAAACATAAACAAACCATTTATACTTTTCAAAGATTGGTCAAAGCATTTACTAGAGGAGCATATTCAGTTGGAAATCATTTAAAGCACATTCAACCATCAAAACAGAATTCTGTTAGGATTTTCAAAGAAAGAATCGATTGAAACCACGAAACAATCGATTGTTTTGGTTGACAGCAAGTCAACCAACCAAACCAGTTTTCAACCTTTTCAAAAACACCTAAGAGTAAAACAATAAGTTGTTTCGACAAAACTACAGGCTGTTTTTCACTTAGTTTGAAAAACACTTAATTTAGAGAAAACCAGCCTAAAAGGCAAACCATATACAACTTTAAACATCAGCAGCAGCAGCAAAATAAAAAACCATTTAAGTAGATAGAGTTTGTAGAGTTTAAGACAACACCACACGAAATTCTCCCCCTATTTGTCTTCACAAATAGACTTTAGGAAGAGATAAAACAAAAATTGTTCCAGATAAAACAGAATATAAAGAGAAAGAGCAGTAAAGCATCTACAGATTGCAGAAACAATCGGTTGTCCCGAGCAATCAACCGGTTGTTTTTCCTTTAGTCTTCCTTTCCATATTGTAGCTCAAAAATCTGATTCTGAACAGCTTCAATCTGTTCATCAAGGGTCTGAAAGCAAGTGTCCATGCTCTGGAATCTGTTGTTAATGTTCTGGAAATTTGTAACACATAGATCATGGAGATTTCTTTGATTTTTCGCAAAGCCATCAAGTTTATCCTCCATGTATCTCTCAAATGAAGACATTGAGGGAGTCTCATCCCCTTGACGTCCAGCACTTGTTCCAACATCAAAGTCAGTTGCAGGTTGTTCTTCATTCTGAACATTCATATCAGCATCTTGATCTTCTTCATCAAAATCAGTAGGTGCAACACTTGAGGAACCACCATGATTACCATCCTTGCTTACCCATTTTCCATTGATCTTGGTGAAACCCATTTTCCTTAGTGAACCATTGTTCACTTCTTATGTTGATTTCACCAACTCAGAAGTTTCATCCTTAAGATTCACTTCAAAATAAAGTAGGAATTTAGAAATTAAAACAGCATAGGGGTAATGGACTTACCGTCCCGTATCCGGGCGTTGACAAAGTCAAGGTCAAAGTCAACGTCGAGGTCAAAGTCAACATAAGGCGTCGCCTAGGTGAGACGACGCCAAGTGCAAGCATCGCCAAGGCGGGGCGTCGCCAAGAGGAAACATCGCCAAGATAAGACGTCGCCTAGTAGGCGTCGCCAAGGTAGGGCGTCGCCAAGGTAAAATGTCACAAAAGCAAGGCAACCACAGTGTTGCCCCCGATACCCATGGGTAGGAAAGACCGTGGAGGGAGTGACGCCGTGGGAAGGCCTCAAACCCCGATAACCCGGGGTAGCATTAAAGAGAAGAGAAAGGTGGCTTCAAGGACATAGTAATAGCGCTAGTGGAGAGCAATCTGACTCGTGAAGTGCCCATGTCGCCCCAGAGAAGCCCTTGGGATAGTTACGGCTCATGAGAAGGGTCACGCCCAGGGGTAGCCAGGTGCAAGGTACGAGAGGAAGGTAGATACGCTCTCAAAGTGAGTGACTAGATGTTTGGGGGCATGAGTTGGCACCCAAAAAGTCACCCCTTGCGCAGATGCACTCCCAGGTAGGAGGACTCACACGAGGAAATACCCCCAAGTGGGGTCACGGTGCTGTGAGGCCCTCCACGTGTAATAGCAGCCAAGTCAAAACAGAAACATCAATTTGTCAGGTTCAAGGTAATTAAAGCTATTTACTAAAGTTTACATTTTGAGCGTTTAAGGTACTTTAAATGCTCCATGCGGTTTAAACGTCTTAAAGGCGCTGAACGTTTCATAATTAAATGCGCTTTAAGACGCTTTAAAGGCTAAAGCAGTTTAAATAGAACCTGGAATGTTGAAAACGGGGTTGGATCTTTTGGCAAATTTTCCAGAGACAGTCTAGTTGCTTGCTCGAGCCTTGAGGTTACGCACAAGGGACTAGAGAAAGATTGTTTGCCAGAACGAGAAAAGATACACAATACACAGTTTCTTTTGACCACCTTCAGAGTGCCATTCACGGTGCTCTGATACGGAGGTGTAGAGTTTTTGGTGTTTTTTGCTAGCTGACTTGAGCGTCAGAGTGCAAACGGCCGCTAGGGCGCCCTTTTGTCCTTCTTTGCAGGAATCCACAGGAAGCCAGTGGGAAGGTGTCCCTAGCTGACGGGCGAGGTTGCGCACAAAGGCGTCTCAGGTCAACCGGCTGGAACATTTGGCGCCCATCGTGGGGCCGATTTAAAACATCAGTCACATCGCAAGCTTCAGAATATCTATCGAAGCCACCATAACGTTGGCAGAAGTTTGAGGAAACAGTGAAGAATGAGGGCCACCACTGGACAAGGTTTCGCACGCGCTGCGAGTGAGGAAATGTCCATGCAGCAGGTCATGGAAATGATGCGGGGGCTGCAGGATGAGATGGCGGAATCGAGGGTGGAACAAGAATGCATGCAGGCGGATCTCGCAAACTCGCGTGCGAGAAACGAAGAGCTCCATCGTGTAAATGAAGAGTTGCGTCGGGGTTTGAGCAATAACCAAGGGCAACGTGAACAAGATGAGACTGAGTGTCTCACCCCACCAAGGGAGTTTTCCACACCCTTTTCGCAGGAGATCCTGGATGCAGTAATCCCCAACGCGTTCGCGGGACCCAAGGTGATCTTCACCGGGATGGAGGACCCTGAGGCGCATCTCACTGCATTCCACACGCAGATGGTGTTGGTAGGCGGCTCCGATGCCGCGAGATGCAAGCTCTTTATGAGCACCTTGACGGGGATGGCAATGGATTGGTTCATCAGCCTTCCAAACGGCCATATCACCTCCTTTCAGCAGTTGTCGCAGTTGTTTAGAGAGCAGTACTTGGCGAACAGGGCTCCGCCGCCAGTTTCCTACGACCTGTTTGATGTAAAACAGTATCAAGGGGAGACCTTGAAGGAATACATCAACCGTTTCGGGGCCCAAGTAGTAAGAGTTGGTACTTCAGAGGAGCCTATGATCGTGTACGCATTCAGAAAAGGCGTATGTCCCGGCCCTTTTTGCGAATCCATTATTCGCAATCGCCCTAGGACCTTCGCTGAAATACGGCGTCGGGCGGTGGAACATATCACCTCCGAGGGTGAGGTGTGTGAGAAGCGCACCAGCGTCGTACCCTCACGCTCGAGAACGCAGACGCGGGCTCAACCCGTCAGGGTCAACGAGACCACGACAGGGAGAAAGAAGCCAGAGGGGAGACGCCCCTATGAGACCAGAAAACCCCAGCCCAGGGGTCCAGTAGGAGGGGATCGCCCGGCCAGGGAAAGGGCAAGGCCAGCGAGGTACAACTTTGTGGTGGAATTGAAGGATCTGATTGCCGTGCCCAATATAGCTGAAAGGTTGAGGCGACCAGCGAAGACTGACAAGGTGTTAGGGCCTCGCAAAGACTCTTGGTGCGAGGTTTCCGGTCATCACATCGATAACTGCCTGTCGCTGGGTTACCAGCTAGATGAGTTGGTGAGAAGCGGGTTTCTAAAGGATTATGTCGCAGAGCCCGCCACGACCGCGACCCTGCCAGCACCAGCGGAAGAGCAAGCACACGAGATGCCTGTCCTCGACGAAGCCCATACCATTGCTGGTGGCTTTTCCGGCGGAGGGCCCATTGCCTCCCAACGAAAGAAATACGCGAGGGGGGTCAACTCAATCGAAGAAAGAATCTCAGGTGATCCGTGGGAGTCAGACCTCGTGTTCACGAGGGCGAATCTGCAAGATGTTGTGCCGCACGACAACGACCCCGTGGTCATTTCAGTTATCACGAAGGGCAGAAAGGTGCACAGGGTTCTTGTCGACCAAGGAAGCTCTGCAGATGTCATGTTCTGGTCGACATTCAACAAGTTGCGGTTGTCTCCCGACCTTTTGAGACCCTACACAGGGTGCTTATATGGGTTTGCTGACAACCAAGTGGAAGTACGAGTCTACTTGGAATTGAGGACAACGCTTACAGATGGAACGGCCTCGCGTACCGAAAGCATCCGGTACTTGGTCGTAAACGCCAATTCTGCCTACAACATCTTGTTGGGCAGACTGGCGTTGAACAGGCTGAACGCAGTAGCCTCCACGTGCCATATGAAGATGAAGCTGCCGGATCTCAGTGGCAAAGTGATTGCCATCAAGTCAGATCAGGAGGAAGCGCGGAAATGTTATGAGAATAGCCTTAAAATGAAGAGAGGCGTGTGCATGGTGTTCGAGCGTCCGCCAAGTGCAGACACGGCGATGGAGATAGAGCCCTTGATTGAGGCGACGCCCACGGAGTCAACGCCCGGCGAGGCCACACCCGTGAGGGCGACGCCCGAAGCAGACGCGCATATGGAGGAGGGGCCTGACAACACATCGCCCGTAGAAGAGTCGACGCCCGGAAAGCACTACCGGGCGACGACTCTCAAGGAAAATAGCAGGGAACCAGCTGGCAGCCAACGTGGTGGAGAGGCAGATTGGCGGCAAAACGTTTAAGCTGGGGCGTTTGTTGAGCCAAGAAGAGCAAGAGGAGGTGGTGGAGGTCATTTCGCGTCATTTGGATGCTTTCGCATGGTCCGCCTCAGATATGCCGGGCATCGACCCTGATTTTCTATGCCATCACCTTAGCATGGATGCCACGGTCCGCCCCGTGCGACAAAGAAGGAGAATGTTTAATGAAGAGAGGCGACTTGTGGTAAGGGAAGAGACGCAGAAGCTGCTGAGTGCTGGTCACATCAGGGAGATCCAGTACCCTGAATGGTTGGCCAACGTCGTCCTGGTGAAGAAGGCGAATGGGAAGTGGAGGATGTGCGTGGACTTCACCGACTTGAATAAAGCGTGCCTGAAGGACTTGTACCCACTACCCAGCATCGACGCACTTGTGGACAATGCCTCCGGTTGCAAGATACTTAGCTTTTTGGATGCATTCTCAGGTTACAACCAGATCAAAATGCACCCAAGAGACGAGAGTAAAACTGCGTTCATGACAGAGACTTGCAGTTACTGTTACAAGGTAATGCCCTTTGGACTAAAAAACGCAGGCGCCACCTACCAAAGGCTGATGGACAAGGTCCTAGAACCCATGTTAGGGAGGAATGTGTACGCCTACGTGGACGATATGGTAGTGGCGTCGAGGGAAAGGATGCAGCACGTGGCGGACCTAGAGGAGTTGTTCGTCACCATATCAAAATACCGCCTTCTAGCTAAACCTGGAGAAGTGTGTCTTCAGGGTGGAGGCCAGTAAGTTCCTAGGTTTCATGCTCACGGAGAGGGGAATAGAGGTGAACCCTGATAAATGCGCAACAATCATTGCCATGCGGAGCCCGACATCAGTAAAGGAAGTGCAGCAACTGACAGGGCGAATGGCGGCATTATTAAGGTTTGTTTCTGCGGGAGGAGAGAAGGGGCACCCCTATTTCCAGTCCCTTAAAAGAAATAGTCGCTTCGCATGGACTGACGAATGCGAAGCGGCTTTCATCAAGTTGAAAGAGTATTTGGCGACGCCACCGGTCCTTTGCAAACCAGAAGCAGGCGTGCCCCTCCGGCTATACTTCGCGGTAACAGAGCGAACTATCAGTTCTGTGCTGGTCCAGGAGTAGGACCAAATTCAAAAACCCATATATTTCGTCAGCAAGGCTTTACAAGGCCCAGAGACGAGATACCAGTCGCTGGAGAAGGTAGCGTTGGCCGTGGTATTTTCGGCCAGGAGGCTCCGCCATTACTTCCACAGCTTTACAGTGGTGGTGATGACGAACCTCCCTATACAAAAGGTATTGCAGAAACCTGACGTAGCGGGAAGGATGGTGCGCTGGGCGGTGGAGTTGTCAGAGTTTGACATCCAGTATGAGCCCAGAGGATCCATCAAAGGGCAGGTATATGCAGATTTTGCGGCAGAACTCTCGCCCGGAGGTGAACAAGAGGTGGAAGCGAGCACGCAGTGGTTGCTCTCGGTCGACGGCTCTTCCAACCAGCAAGGAAGTGGTGCGGGGATAGTCTTGGAAGGACCCAATGGTGTGCTGATTGAGCAAGCTCTGCGTTTCACCTTTAAGGCAAGTAATAATCAGGCTGAGTACGAAGCACTGATTGCAGGGATGCTCCTGGCTAAGGAGATGGGCGCGCAGAACCTCTTGGTGAAAAGTGATTCCCAGCTGATTACGGGATAAGTATCGGGTGAGTTCCAAGCAAAAGACCCACAGATAGCGGCGTATTTAAGGTACGTCCAACTGCTGAAGGGAGCATTTAGCGCTCTTGAGCTAATACATGTCCCACGAGAACAAAATGCCAGAGCTGACCTGCTGGCCAAGCTGGCCAGCTCAGGCAAGGGGGGCATGCAGAGGACAGTAATCCAAGAGACGCTCAAAGCTCCGAGAAAATTCGTGGAGGACAACAGGGTGGATGTCCTCCATATTAGTACTGCGAGAGGGAGGCCAAGGAGTCATCATTCCTTGACTCAAGATACGGTGAAGACGCCCCATATTAGCACATACGCGGACACGCCCGAAGGAGGAAGGCATGCGCAAATATGTGCTTTAGCCGAAGGAGACACCTGGATGACGCCATACAGACGGTATCTGGCGGATGGGGTCCTCCCAGCAGAGCCAGAGGAGGGCAAGAAGGTTAAGAGGAATGCCGCAAGATACACCCTAGTGGATGGAGTATTGTTCAGGCACGGGTTCACCCATCCTATCCTAAGGTGCGTAAGCGGCGACGAGTGCACCAGAATAATGGCGGAGCTCCACGAAGGCATTTGTGGGAGTCACGTGGGGGGAAGGTCCTTAACCTCTAAGGTGGTACGCGCAGGTTTCTACTGGCCAACAGTAAAAGAGGATTGCGTGCGGCATGCCCAGCGTTGCAAGCAGTGTCAGAAACACGCTGATTGGCACAAGGCGCCGCCAGAGGAGCTGAGATCCATATACAGCCCGTGGCCTTTCCATACGTGAGGGATTGACATCCTAGGTCCATTCCCATTGGCGATAAGGCAGATGAAGTATTTGATCATTGCCATTGAATACTTCACCAAGTGGATAGAGGCGGAGCACGTGGCCCAGATTACTGCGCACAAGGTGCAACACTTTGTTTGGAAGAACATTGTGTGTCGCTTTGGCGTACCTAGGCGGCTAGTATCCGACAATGGAACCCAGTTCGCCAGCCAACAGTTGAGAAACCTGTACGCAGAGGTAGGCATCAAGCAAGTGTTCGCATCAGTCGAACACCCCCAGACTAACGGGCAAGTAGAGTCAGCGAATAGAGTTTTGCTGAGGGGACTAAAGAGAAGGCTAGAAAAAGCTAAAGGAGCGTGGGTGGAGGAAGTGCCAAGGATTGTATGGGCATACCACACCACGCCCCAATCTTCCACCATGGAGACGCCTTTCAGCTTAGTATATGGGTCGGATGCGATGATCCCGGTTGAGATTCACGAAAGCTCGCCACGTTACCAAAATTTTGTGGCTGAAGAATCCAACGAAGAAAGGCGGGTGAATCTGGACCTACTGGACAAAGCCAGGGAGGAAGCAAGAATAAAGGCCGAAGCAGTAAAGAGAAGAGTAGAGCGACAATATAGATCTAAGGTGAAGCCACGGCAGTTTCGGGTTGGCGACTTAGTTATGAGGAAGGCTCACCCATATGAGCTAGAAAATAAATTGTCTCCCAAGTTGACCGGACCCTTCAGAATTACCAAAGCTAAGGGGAACGGTTCGTACAACTTAGAGACTTTGGAAGGGGGTCCCATTCCGCGCAGCTGGAATGCTGCCAATTTGAAGTTTTATTTTAGGTGAATTATGTAAGTGAGCAGCCATGTAACAATCTTATTGTAGGGGACACTCTTTTTCCCTCTAGGGGGTTTTTTAACGAGGTCACCCAAATAAAAAGAAAAAGAAGTTCAAGAAAAACCTTGCCTCAGTTTTTTATCTTCTTCCCACTCTAAGTGCAAGACCAAGGGGTAAAGAGATAAAAGACAAAGACTCGAAGTGGCGACAGGCTTCGCCAAGAGTGCGCGTTGCCAGGAAAGGGGCGTCGCCAAGAAAAATAACGGAGGAAACGCGCACAGTATGTTAAAAGAAGCGAATGTAGACGAAATCGACGAAGTCAAAACTAGTGACCAGAGGCATCGCCTCCCCGATACCCACAGGTAGGAAAGACTGTGGAGGCAAACGAGATCGCCAGAAGCCGAGTGAATCACCGGCAGGGTTGCTCCCCGATACCCACAGGTAGGAAAGACTGTGGAGGGAGACGAGATCGCCAGAAGCCGAGTGAACCACCGGCAGGGTTGCTCCCCGATACCCATGGGAAGGAAAGACCATGGAGGGAACGACCCCATGGGGGGCTTCGAGCCTTCCCTGTGCTTGGCGTTTTTAGACACCCTGAGGACGATACGATGCTGCTGTAGTAGACCTCTCCTCAGGCGTGGGCGCCAAGCACCAAGAATTAAGGGACAGATCGCCTTAGTGTTTAAGACACTCCATGGACGATACGACGCTGATTAGATAGGCCTCTCCATGGGCGTGGGCATTGAAGCGCGACCTTGTCCCAAGTGTTTAAGACCCAGAGCAGGTCTCGACCTTTGCGTTTGCAGCAATGGCAGAGCGACCAGTGCCTTCACGAGGCAGAGGCCTCACAGATACGAAAGTTGAGCAGATTCGAGGTACACGTTAGAAGTAAGGCGCCGGATGTACAGGATCGCCCAACACGACGAAAGAAACGGGTAAAAGTACAGGCAAAGCAATTGAAGCATACAAAAATGAAGAACGAATATGAAATTGTCATACAAAACCCATTATCCCAACAAAGGCGCAAATAGTTCAAAAGATTTACAAGTTTAACAGAGGATGGCAAGAGCGAATATAAAGCGCAAAAAGGTAAAGGTGGCGGCTGAAAGTTGGCGTTTCAGTCATCCAATTCGAGGGGCACGATTCTTCCGTCAACGACATGGTGGGTGGGATCGCAATTAGAAACGTTGATCCCCGGGTTCTCGCAGGCGGCCTGGGCCAAAGCCTCCGTGAATCCCTCCTCGAAGGTGTCGGCCATGTCATCGATGAGTGCCTTCTTGGCCTTCTCCAACTCCTCGATGGTAGAGTCCCCGGAAGCCACCTGCTTCTCCAGAGCCTCCTTCTCTACTCGGAGCCTGTTGACCTCAGTTTGCAGCTTGTCGTGGTCAACCTGGAGAAGGCCCAATGTCTTGGCCTGGGTAGCCATCTCCTCCTCCATCCACTCCAGTCTTTCGGCCTGCCCATAGCACTGATCCTCCAAGTCCTTCTGAAGCTCTTCGGAGGCCTCAACCATGTCTTGGAGGTCCGTTATTTGAACCTGGAGAGATACCTCCCGGACGTAGAAGTCAGCCTGAAACTCCATCGCTTCGCCCAATTGCCTGTCAGCCTCCTCTTTGGCCTCTTGGGCCAACTTCAGAGAGGCTTGATAGGCCACATTTTGGCGTCCCAGAGCTTCCTTCTCATCCTCTAGAGCGGCCACTCTTTCTTCCAGGGCCTGGAGGGCTTGTGTGTTTGAAGCGGCATTTCTAGCTTGGGCACGCCAATCGAGGGCCACGGCCTAGAAGGCTCCCAAGTAGAACGGCATTCCTTCTTTCCTGTCGGAGCCTTCTGGCATCAATCCTCCGTTGAAGCCCCTCATCAGATGCCTGATGGGAGGAGGAATGGCAATGAGATCGGGGGCCGCAGAAACAGAGGAGGATAGTTCATCCAGGGCCTTGGGCTTGAGCGTGTCAAAAACAATCCCCAGACCAGTCAAGGCCTCACATACCCCCCTATCAGCGGAGGATAGTTCATCCAGGGCCTTGGGCTTGAGCAGCTTGGGGTGCTCTGTCCAGTATAGGGGAAAGCCATCCAAGGTTGTGGGGTCCTGCTTGGCGCAGCACACCCTGAAGAATTTTCCTTTCCAGCCTTTGTACGAGTTCTGGAAGAGGGAAAGGATGATCCTGCCGGCGATCCCGGAAAAGCTCACCCAGAGGCTTTTCCCTTGCTTCTTCACCTCGAAGAAATGTAGAAAGACGTCCACAGAAGGAAGAACGCCTAGATATCCACAGAGAATCTGAAAGGCCCGAACAAAGGCCCAACTATTAGGATGTAGCTGGGCAGGGGCTGTATTAATCTCCGTGAGGAGTTCCCTCTCGAAGGGTGTAAATGGAAGGCGCACACCAACGCGTTTGAATACAGTTTGGTACATGAAGAAAAAGGGGGCCCCACCCCTAGGTCTGTCATCCACACAAACAGGTTCCCCTGGTCTGCCGGGGCGGACGGAGATGTGGGCATCGTGGGTGCAGCAGAAGGCGTTGAAGTTGTATAAATGAGGGTCACCCCGATGGTTCTCCACATCCTCGAAGGTCGTCAAGGTGGTGCATTCGTTTAAAAGATCGTCAGAGGCCCATTTATAGAAGGCCTTGTAGTTGGTCTTGGGGGGAGAACTGGACCTCGGTTTCGAGCGCACCATGATGCGGATAAATAGCTGAAGAAAGAAGAAAGGAAAAGGGTTTTAACAAGCAATGCCAAGGCAGAAAGGGAAGAGAAACCCTAGAAAATGCCACCCACGCGAAGAAACCCAGAAAGGGGGAGAAGAGAGCGGAGAAGGACGAAGGAGCGAAAAGAATGCAAAAATGCAGAAACATAAACACTCCTAGGCAGTTCATACACAGTAATGCAACGCAATGAAGAAGAAGAGTCATGGAGGTTGAAAAATCATACCTTTAAACGTGTGGGTCGGTGGTTGTTGAGGAAGCACAGAGGGAGCAACGATCGCTAGAATTTCAGAGAAAGGGAGATGAACAGTAGCGCACAACGCGAAATAGTGAATAGAACAGTGTTTGGGGCGCGGGATTTCGAAGTCTTAAACGTTACATTTGCAATCCAAGAGGCATTAATTTGGGACCGTGTGATTGAGCCGCGTGTCAAAGGATTAGGCGCTCAAGGGGAGCGCAAGAGACTCTTGAGGGTGACCGCGCGATGAACCACGTGGCGAGCGATTAAGCGTGGCCCCAAAAGGTGGCTTTCCCCGTGTCAGATGATACCCAATCAGCCATTAAGAGCACCCCAAGGGTTCAGAGAGTGTCACGTCAATAGTTGGAGGAGTGTCACGTCAGCAAGAATGACACGTCACCAGGGTGCCACGTGGATGGCGTGGGCGAGGCCTTAGTCTTTTCGCTGAAGACAAGTCATCAGCTTAAGAGTGGGGGGCTTGTGTACCGTCCCGTATCCGGGCGTTGATAAAGTCAAGGTCAAAGTTAACGTCGAGGTCAAAGTCAACATAAGGCGTCGCCTAGGTGAGACGACGCCAAGTGCAAGCATCACCAAGGCGGGGCGTCGCCAAGAGGAAACGTCGCCAAGATAAGACGTCGCCTAGTAGGCGTCGCCAAGGTAGGGCGTCGCCAAGGTAAAATGTCACAAAAGCAAGGCAACCACAGTGTTGCCCCCCGATACCCATGGGTAGGAAAGACCGTGGAGGGAGTGACGCCGTGGGAAGGCCTCAAACCCCGATAACCCGGGGTAGCATTAAAGAGAAGAGAAAGGTGGCTTCAAGGCCATAGTAATAGCGCCAGTGGAGAGCAATCTGACTCGTGAAGTGCCCATGTCGCCCCAGAGAAGCCCTTGGGATAGTTACGGCTCATGAGAAGGGTCACGCCTAGGGGTAGCTAGGTGTAACGAGAGGAAGGTAGATACGCTCTCAAAGTGAGTGACTAGATGTTTGGGGGCATGAGTTGGCACCCAAAAAGTCACCCCTTGCGCAGATGCAGTCCCAGGTAGGAGGACTCACACGAGGAAATACCCCCATGTGGGGTCACGGTGCTGTGAGGCCCTCCACGTGTAATAGCAGCCAAGTCAAAACAGAAACATCAATTTGTTAGGTTCAAGGTAATTAAAGCTATTTAATAAAGTTTACGTTTCGAGCGTTTAAGGTACTTTAAATGCTCCAAGCGGTTTAAACGTCTTAAAGGCGCTGAACGTTTCATAATTAAATGCGCTTTAAGACGCTTTAAAGGCTAGAGCAGTTTAAATAGAACCTGGAATGTTGGAAACGGGGTTGGATCTTTTGGCAAATTTTCCAGAGACACTCTAGTTGCTTGCTCGAGCCTTGAGGTTACGCACAAGGGACTAGAGAAAGATTGTTTGCCAGAACGAGAAATGATGGAGATCAAGCTCAAGAGGACATGGAGGCCAATCAACAAGATCAAAAAGAGGTAGAGGCACATATGGAGGACGCCCATGGAGGTCAAAGCCCACCTCAAAGGATTACAAGAAGCATGTTCAAAGCTTTAGGAGCTAGGGGACATTTATTTTCTCTTATTGTAATTTCTTTAGTTGAAGGTGCTTAGAGGGAAACATTAGAAACCTCTTTTGTTATAGCATCTTTTAGGCTTTAGTTAGGAGCTTTAGGAGGGGGGGTGTATAGGTAGATAGGTGTAGGAGTAGAATAGGAGGTGCCAAAGTGAAGGAAGAGATCACACCTTCCTCATGCATGGTTTTAGGCACCGGTTCTAAATAGGTTTATGTACCGCCCTGGTAGTCGGAAGTGATGACGTGGCATCCAGCTACAGTATAGGCGTGTTGACAAGGCGCCAGGTTGGCAGAAGGGAAGGAAGTCGGGGGGCTCGTGAAGTCGCCAGTTATTAAGTTGGCGTGTTCCGATCCCCAGCATACCACAATCGGCGATCACCGGGTTAAAGATGAAGTCGCCAGATGTAAACTCAGGCGACCTAGTGATTGGAGATCGCCAGAGCAAGCACATCGCCAGAGATGAAGGTGGTGCAGATTATGAAGGCGGCCGGCGAGACCACAGGGAAGGTGTACGAAGGCACCCTAACTCGCCAATTCCAGTAGAGATCGTGCTCCCAAGTGAGCTATGCACTGGGCAGTACCATGCATAAGTAACTTAGCAAAATGAGAGTAGAAGCAGCGCCCAAGTCAAGGAGGCTCCAGATGAAGGCACGTGTACAACTAGATGCGAGCCACGTGTCCAAGTCTGTAACTGCCAGGAGAGAGAAAGTAACCAGGTATATAAGAGTTCTCAACGAACTTTCTGAGGTACGCGCGTTCAGATTACACTCTTTACGCTTGCGAGTTATAGAGCTTACTGTGAGAGAGAATTTGCACGGTTCCTGTTCTCTTAGTATTTGGTGATTCGGTCACTGACTTGGGCGTTGGAGTGCGATCGGCCGCAGCGGCGCCGTTCTGTTCCTTTGCAGGTTCTTGAGGTGGATCTCGAAGAAGAATGGAGGTTTGAAGCGGTGCGCACGTCGATCCTTTGACGAGGCAGTTTCCAGCGTTCCGGTCAACAGGCAGGATCATCAGGCGCCCACCGTGGGGCCGTGTAAAACTTGCTCCCATCCACAGCATGAGTTCTTGAAGGTTTTCGAAGTTTTCTGCGTGGTTGTGTGCTGGTGCAACCATCGTTCGCTGTTTGCTTCAAATTTGTTCGATGAATTCGCGTTTTATACCGTTCGTTTGGGTTTTCGATCGGTGAAGGGAGGTTTTCCTGCTGTTTACGCGTAATTTGTTCGGTGGAGTTGAGTTCTTTCGCTCGATTAGTTATCCGTGCGAAGAGCAGTGGTTTCTGTTGGAGTTGCAGGTTTCTTTGGAGGTTGCGGTGTTCTTGAATTTTCTTGCGGAGTTTCGCACAGTTTTTTCCGATTGATCGCTGAGTCAATCGTAGCTGAAATAAGTGTTGTTCGCTGCATTCTGTGATTCGCTGAGTTTCATGAGAAAAATGAGAAGCAATCGTTCAAGTCCAGTTGCGCCCGTCGCTGCTGAAGGCGCCGCTGCCATGATCATGGCGTAGATGGCAGAGATGATGCGTTCGTTGCAGGCAACTGTGGAAGCCTCGCGCATAGAGCAGGCGAGAATGCATGAGGACCTGGTCGCCTCTCGCGCCAGGAATGAGGAGCTCAGCAAGGTGACTGAGGAGCTGCGTCAAGCTCTTCAGGAGCAGCAAGGGCGTTCTTCTGCTGAAGAGGTTGCGCCGTCGTCGCCACCTCGTGTTTTTCCTATGCCTTTCGCTCAGGCGATTACTGACACGCCTATTCCTACGAGCGTGGTCCCTGTCAAGGCTGTCTTTACCGGCATGGAGGATCCAGAGGCTCATCTAACCACGTTACATACGCAGATGATGCTGTCGGGAGGGTCAGACGCTGTGTATTGCAAGATGTTCGTGAGCACGCTCCAGGGAACGGCGTTGGAATGGTTTGTGAGCCTACCTAACGGTCACATAACCAATTTTCAGCAGTTCTCGAAGGTTTTCGTCGAGCAATACATCGTGAACAAGGCACCGCCCAGGGTGTCTTATGATTTGTTTGATATAAGGCAGTACCAAGGAGAGTCCCTCAGAGACTACCTGAATCGCTTTGGAGCGCAGATGGTCAGATCGCCGGCTAAAGATGAAGAAATGCTGGTCTATGCATTCAAGAAGGGCGTGCTGCCAGGACCATTCTGCGAGGCCTTGATCAGGGCTCACCCTACAACGTTTGCTGAGGTCAAGCGACTTGCGGTGGCTCACATCGCCGACGAGAGTGGGGTCGCCGAGAAGAGAGGGAGCGTGGCTCCTGCTAGGCCACGCGCCCAGACCAGGATCCAGCCGCAAAGGGTGATGGAGACAGCGGCGGCGGCCAGGAAGGACCAGAGGACTCGCCATCCTTATGATAGGAGGAACAAGGGGAGGGGCCAGGGACGCCAGCAACCAGCACGCCGGGAATACAATCGCCCGCCTAAGCACAAGTTTGTTACGGGATTGGCGGACCTGATCGCCATTCCCAATATATCTGCTAGGTTGAAAACGCCTGAGAAGGTGGGCGACAAGGTGCTGGGACCAAAGCCAGACGCCTGGTGTGAGTTTCACCAGGGCTTTGGCCACACTTTGGACTCGTGTTTGTCCTTAGGGTATCAGCTCGATGATCTGGTTAAGAGCAGGTTCCTAAATGACTATCTGCTGGACAGGAGGACGGGGGGAGCGTCGAGTTCCCAGCCAGCTGGTGGAGAAGCCCAGCAACACGAGATGCCTATCCACGGGGAAATCCACACCATTGCAGGAGGCTTCTCAGGTGGTGGATGCACCGCATCGCAGAGGAAGAAGTACGCGCGGTCGGTGATGACAGTGGATATGTTTGAAGATCACTCGCCGGAGGTGGACATTACGTTCACCAAGCAGGATCTTCGGGACGTTGTGCCCCATGACAATGATCCCATAGTCATTTCGTTGATTACGGCGGGAAGGAAGGTCCACAGAGTTTTGGTGGACCAGGGAAGCTCGGCAGACGTGATGTTCTGGCCGACTTTCACGCAGCTGGAGTTGCCCCTTGACCAGCTAAGGCCCTATGGAGGGTGCCTATATGGGTTCGCTGGTGACCAGGTGGAGGTCAGGGGGTACATTGAGTTGAGAACCACGTTTACAGATGAGGCTGGTTCGAGGACGGAGAAAATCAAGTACCTCATTGTAAACGCTCCTTCAGCATACAACATCCTGTTAGGGAGGCCCACGCTTAACAGGATAGGCGCTATACCGTCGACTCGGCACATGAAGGTGAAGTTGCCGTCTATGGAGGGGGTGGTGATCACGATCAAGTCTGATCAGAAAGAAGCAAAAAAGTGCTATGAGAATAGCCTGAAAAACAAGAGATCAGTGAGTTATGTAACAACCACCCCACCTCCCAGTGTGAAGCCCAGATCGACGGTAACAGAAGAGACCGCCGGAAGGGACGTGGAGATGGTGGACGCTGAGCTGGGGGAGGGGAACGCTGGTCTGGAGGAGGAAGAGGCGCGGAATCGCCCTGAGGAAGCGAGAGAGCAGGGAATCGCCAGGGCGGTGATCGCCAGAGAATCCAGGCCAAAACCTGTCGAGCAGTGGCTCGAGAAAGAGATCGGGGGAAAGATCTTCAAGCTGGGAAGATCTCTGGGGGTCGAGCTCCAGGACCAGATCGCCAAGGTGATTGAGCGGCATCTGGACGCGTTTGCATGGTCCGCTTCGGACATGCCCGGGATTGATCCCGACTTCTTGTGCCATCATCTGGCGATGGACAACTTGGTGAGACCAGTGCGACAAAGAAGAAGTAAGTTCAACGAGGAAAGGAGGCAGGCGATTAGAGATGAAACACAGAAACTCCTTGTTGCAGGCCACATCAGGGAAGTCCAGTACCCTGAATGGCTGGCGAATGTCGTGCTGGTGAAGAAGAGTAACGGGAAATGGCGCATGTGCGTCGATTTCACCGACCTGAACAAAGCTTGCCCAAAGGATTCGTATCCTTTACCAAGCATAGACGCCCTGGTAGATAGTGTTGCAGGGTGTAACTTGCTGAGTTTCCTGGATGCCTTCTCGGGGTATAACCAGATCAAGATGCATCCCATGGATGAAGAGAAGACAGCCTTCATGACGGAGAGGTCGTGCTGTTGCTATAAGGTGATGCCGTTTGGGCTGAAGAACACGGGGGCCACGTACCAGAGGCTGATGGATCGAGTGCTTGCACCGATGCTGGGAAGGAACGTGCAAGCGTATGTCGATGACATGGTCGTGACCTCACCGGAAAAGAGCAAGCACGTCGCGGACTTGGAAGAATTGTTCACGACGATCGCCAAGTTCAGATTAAAGCTTAATCCAGAGAAATGCATTTTCGGCGTGGAGGCTGGAAAGTTTTTGGGTTTCCTCTTGACTGAAAGAGGCATAGAGGCCAACCCCGACAAGTGTGCCGCCATCTTGGCGATGAGGAGCCCAAGTACGGTGAAAGAGGTCCAACAGCTAACAGGTCGGATGGCAGCCCTGTCTCGCTTCGTGTCAGCTAGCGGAGAGAAGGGACATCCCTATTTTCAGTGCTTGAGGCGCAATAACAAGTTTGCCTGGACGAAGGAGTGCGAGGAAGCCTTCGTCAAGCTGAAGGAGTATCTGGCGAGCCCGCCGGTTTTGTGCAAACCGCTGGTGGGAACCCCTCTCAGGTTGTATTTTGCTGTAACTGAGAGGGCGGTGAGTGCGGTGCTCGCCCAGGATCAAGATCAGGCTCAGAAGCCTATTTATTTTGTTAGTAAGGTGTTGCAGGGCCCCGAAACGAGATATCAGGCCCTGGAGAAGGCTACGCTGGCTGTGGTGTTTACGGCGAGGAGGTTGCGCCACTATTTCCATAGCTTCACCATACTGGTGATGACTGACCTGCCCATCCAGAAAGTTTTGAAGAAGCCCGACGTTGCGGGAAGGATGGTGAAATGGGCAGTGGAGCTGTCAGAGTTTGACATCAAGTATGAGCCCCGAGGCCCGATCAAGGGGCAAATCTTTGCAGATTTCGTGGTCGAGCTCTCGTCTAAGGCGACACGAGTTGAAGGGGACAGTTTCCGTTGGGTACTCTCGGTGGATGGATCGTCGAACCAGCAGGGTAGCGGTGCTGAAGTCATTTTAGAAGGGCCTATCTTTGAGATTCTCCTTCAAAGCCAGTAACAATCAAGCAGAGTATGAGGCGCTGATCGCCGGAATTTTGCTGGCCAAAGAGATGGGAGCTAGGGTGCTGATGGCTAAGAGTGACTCGCTGCTAGTCACAGGGCAAGTAACAGGCGAGTTCCAGGCTAAAGATCCATAAATGGCGGCCTATCTGGAATATGTGCAGGAGTTGAAGAGTTCCTTTGCCTCCTTTGAAGTAGTGCACGTGCCCAGAGAGCAGAATGCCCGAGCTGACTTGCTAGCTAAGCTCGCCAGTTCAGGCAAGGGGGGTAGGCAGAGGACGGTGATTCAAGAAACTCTGAAGACGCCGAGAGCATTTGTGGCAGATCACCTGGTCCTTCAGATAAGCAAGTCGACGGAGAAAGCAGCGAGAAGCCATAAGTCCCTGACGCAAGAAACTCTGAGATCGCCGAGAATTAGAGCATGTCGGGGAGAGAAGGTAAACGTGATGCAGGTCTGCGCTACCCATGAGCCAGACACTTGGATAACACAATACAAGCGGTGCCTGGCAGATGGCCTTCTCCCACTGGATCCGACTGAGGCTAGGAAGGTAAAGAAGAATTCTAGCAAGTACACCCTGATTGATGGCGATCTGTACAGGTTTGGGTTCACTCACCCGCTCCTAGAATGTATACATGGCGAGAAGTGCACGAGAATCATGGCGGAGCTCCACGAAGGTATATGCGGAAGCCACGTCGGGGGTTGAGCTCTGGCCGCGAGGACTCTCCGTGCAGGCTACTACTGGCCAACGATGAGAGAAGACTGCAAGAAGTATGCGCAGTGTTGCAAACAGTGCCAACAGCACGCCGATTGGCACAAGGCGCCTCCTGAGGAGTTGAAGTCGATCTACAGCCCTTGGCCGTTTCATACCTGGGCAATCGACATCCTGGGACCTTTTCCGCTGGCGATCAGGCAGATGAAGTACTTGGTGGTGGCGATTGAATATTTCACCAAGTGGATCGAAGCAGAACCAGTGGCCCAGATCACCGCACACAAGATCGAAGGTTTCGTGTGGAAGAACATCGTGTGCCGGTTTGGAGTGCCTAAGCGCTTGGTGTCGGACAATGGGACTCAGTTTGCAAGCCACCTGTTGAAGAAGCTTTGCAAAGGGGTGGAAATTCAACAAGTGTTTGCATCCGTCGAGCACCCTCAGACAAATGGCCAGGTGGAGTCAGCTAATCGGGTGTTGTTGAGGGGTTTGAAGAGAAGGCTAGAAAAAGCCAAGGGAAACTGGGCTGAGGAGGTGCCCCGTATAGTCTGGGCATACCACACCACCGAGCAGTCAGGAACCCATGAGACCCCGTTCAGTTTGGTCTATGGGTGTGATGCGATGATTCCAGTAGAGATCCAGGAGAGCTCGCCGAGATTCCAGAACTTTGTAGAGGAAGACTCGAATGAAGAGAGAAGGCTGAACCTGGACCTACTGGATGAGGTCAGGGAAGAGGCGAGACTGAAATCTGAGGCAGTGAAGAGAAGGATTGAACGAAGGTACAACTCGAAGGTGATGCCAAGGTAATTTAGAGAAGGCGACCTGGTGATGAGAAAAGCTCACCAGTACGAGATGGAGAATAAGCTGTCACCCAAGTGGACTGGACCGTTCAGAATAACCGAGGCGCTCGGGAACGGCACCTACCGCTTAGAGACATTGGAAGGAGGGGCTATTCCTCGCACCTGGAACGCCACGCACCTGAAGTTGTATTACAGTTGAGAACTTTGTAAGTAAAGATAAACACAAAGTTACATTACAATGTCTCTGTTAAAACAGTTTGAAGGGGGCACTCTTTTTTTCCTAAGGAGGGTTTTTAATGAGGCCACCCAATAAAGAGAAGTTTTCAAAGTACAAGTTGTTTTAGATTGCGTGCCTATTGTTTTCAGAAAAGTTTTGAAGAAAGACCTTGTCACTTGTACGTGACTCAAGGCGAGTTAAAGATATATTGCATGCTTTCTAAAAAGTTTTAAGTCCTCATCGTTTTTCGGCGATCGGAGGCATCAGTTAAAGTTTTTAAGTCCTCATCGTTTTTCGGCGATTGGAGGCATCAGTTAAAGTTTTTAAGTCCTCATCGTCTTTCGGCGATCGGAGGCACCAGTTAAAAGACCTCAACGCCCTCGCGCGTCCTGAGGCAAGTTAAAGACCTCCTCGTCGCTGAGCGAGTGCAGGTAAGGAAGAGCGAAAAGTCCTCAGTGTTTCTGGGGGCGAGAAGATGTAACCCCTGGGGCAATGTAGAGGCAAGTAAAAGACCCCATCGCCGTCGAGCGAGTGCAGGCGAGAAAGAGTAAAAGTCCTCAGTGTTTCTGGGGGCGAGAAGATGTAACCCCTGGGGCAATGTAGAGGCACCAGGAAAAGTCCTCAGTGTTTCTGGGGGCGAGAAGATGTAACCCCTGGGGCAATGTAGAGGCACCAGTGAAAAGTCCTCAGTGTTTCTGGGGGCGAGAAGATGTAACCCCTGGGGCAATGTAGAGGCACCAGTAAAAAGTCCTCAGTGTTTCTGGGGGGGGAGGAGATGTAACCCCTGGGGCAATGTAGAGGCACGATTTAAAGACCTTCTCGCCTATGAGCGAGTTCAGGCGAGTTAAAGACCTTCTCGCCTATGAGCGAGTTCAGGCAAGATAAAATCCTTCTCGTCTCGAACGAGTTCAGGTATGGTGTAGAGGGTGGAAGAAGTTCTGAGGGTGGCCAAGGTAGGTTCGAAGAGAACTCCTAGCCACCCGGTCTCTTGCTCTGAAGCACAAGGAGGTAGAGAAGGATCCGAAAGGCGCCTCTACCCCCAGATGAAAGAGCAATGGCCAAGGTGTGAAGGCAGGAAGAAGCTGGTGTCGCCAGGAGTCTCTGGCGACCAGGAAACGTTCAAGCAATGGCGAGAAGTCAAAGACCCGTTTGATGAAGGAGATCGGGTGTAACGACGTCATAAAGCCAGGGGTTGAGTTAAAGTCCATTGCTTGGAGTATCATTTTACGCTAAGGTTCATTGCCTTAAGTTTACGAGTTGATAAATGTGATTATTATTCGAAGTTGAGATGGTTCGAAATGGCTAAGTACAAGATCGTGCCTACGAGATTACTAAGTTATTTCTTCGACGTAAATCACGCAAGGAAAGTTAAAGGTAGACGAAGAGGTTACAAGAAGAAATGCAAAAGTAATTTCGTTAAGTAAAGTATCAGCTCAAAAATACGTGTACAAGAAAATACGAGTTTATTACAAAATTATATACAAGGGAAAGGCACGAAGGTAGCAGATGGAGAGAATCGATTAGTCTTCAGCGGGAACCACTTTTCCATCCACTACCTCGTTATCAAGAGACACCATGCTGAGGTCCAGGTCGGGGAACAAGCAGGCAAATTGTTCCCGCGCAGCTTCGAATCCAGCAGCCAGAATTTGAGCAGAATTCAGCTTGAGTTCTTCAATCTGCTTCTGAAGTTCCTCAATCCGTTTCTTGAGATCTTCAGTCTGTTCTTTCAGCTCCTTATTCTGCTGCTCCAGCTCTTCAACTTGCTTCTTGAGTTGTTCATTGGTTTCTTGAGCCTGGAGAAGGTCTTCAGCAACCTTCTTGGATTCTGCTTGCGTTTGTCCCAATTCGGCAGCGAGCTCCCCTTTTTCCTTGTTGGCTTCAGCGAGCTCAGCCATGGCGTCATCCCTCGCCTTTTCAACCTTTCCAAGGAGGGTCTCTCGGTCGACTGACCTTTGCTCCAATTTCTTCACCCTGGCGGCGTCAGTTTTTATGAGAGCCTCCAGGTCAGCCACCTTGACGCGATAAGGCACAATCTTGCTCTCCAGTTCAATCTTTTCTTGAGCCAGTTGTTGCACCTTATGGCGGAGATCAGTGGCCTCCTTGCGCGCCAATCTGAGCTCGGTGCTCATTGCGTCTTCTACTCGGGAGTGTTCAATCTCCGCGAGCGTCAGATTAAAGGACAACTTCTCCACCTCAACCTTCATGGTGCTGTTCTCTGTTTTAAGGTTGAAGAGGTCGTCCTGGAGCTTCCTGGTGGAGCTCTGCACCGCCCTAGTTATGATGGCGGGAATGTCTTCTGCTATCGTCTTCAGCTTAGCAGATAAAGGCTCCCACATCCTCGTGACCTCGAGAGGGAGGTTTGCTGCTTGGAGAGGCGCTGGTGGGGCCTGTTGTTGGTTTCCGTCGCCACCCTCTTTAGTTGGTTCTTCAGTGGGTGTTTCTGCTCGTGGTGGCGACGTCGGGGACTCCGTGATGAGAATCGGAGAGGTGTGGGCAACCTCATCCCCGATTGGAGCGACATCTGCAGCTGAGGCGTTGGAAGGAGGACCCCCTCCAGTTGATACATATGGCGTGGAGGCGCTTGGGGGGTCCTCCAAGAAATTGTCTTCGGCGGCCTCGACCGCGGGTGGCGCAGTTGCCAACAGAATGGCTCGGACTGGGGAAGCGGGAGGTGGTGGAGATGGCATTGTTGGAGGTGGAGCAGGCGTGGATGGCGGTGTTGAGATTGGAAGAGGGGGTGGGGCAGGTGGTGAAGAAGGTGCCACCCTCTTCCTCTTTGTAACGAGGCCATCTTCAGTGACCTCGTCATCTTCTTCCTCCTCCTCGTGGACTATCTGGGGAGCTTTCCTCTTAGGCCTTTTGAGGACAAGCTTCTTACGTTGGGCGGCGGGCTGGTCATCGGAGGGAGCTGGGCCCTTAGGTGGCGATCGAACCTGGGCGACGGCGATCTCCACCACCGAATTCGGTACTGTTTGAGAGCCCGTCGCCAGCCCGTGGGTTCGGGCGAGCGCCCTCAATTCAGCGAGCATACCCTTGCCCAACATGTTATCTGCATAGAACGAAAATGCATGGGTTAACTCAGAGAGAAAATAAGTGCATAAGACAGTATGCAGCAAAGCAGATGATCGGTGCAGAAAAATAAAACCAAAGTCTTGCGCATAACGCACAAGACGCCCAGAAACAGTTAAACAGAAGCAGTATTAAAACAACAGTTTAAATGTTCTAACCTATTCGAATTTCGAGTTGGTCCTCATAGAATTCGAAGCAGATCAGGGTGGTGGTAAGGAAGGTGATGTTGGCATCCGCCACCCTTTTCCAGAAAAGGCAGAGATCTCTGTCCAACGTTCCCATGCTATCAGGACTTCTGGGTCTCCTGAAGCAGCTCTTGGACTCTTTCTTCCCCTTGTCCACCCAGTACAAGGGGAAGCCGTCGAGTAGGGAGGCGTCCTTGTCGTTAGGGCGCACTTGGACGAACTTCCCTTTCCAGTCTTTATAGGATTGCTGGAAGATGGCGAAGATTGACCTCCCAGCAATCCCATTCAAGCTAACCCACAGGCTGTCTCCTGGGTGCTTGGCTTCGAAGAGAAATAGAAATACGTCTACGGATGCGGGCAACCCCAGATGGTCGCACATCACTTGGAACGCTCGCACAAACGCCCAGCTGTTGGGATGGAGCTGGGCGGTGGCGATGTTGAGCTCGGTAAGGAGCTCCCTTTCGAAACGGGTGAAAGGGAACTTGAGCTTCACCTTCTTGAATAAGGTTGTGTAGACGAAGCAGAAGGGCCCGTCAGCGCTCACCTTATCGTCGGCACAAACGGGCAGATCGAGGGGGCAAGGTAGCACTATCATCTTTTCATCGTGCTCCTTATGAAATGTTTGGTGAGGCTCATCCCCCTTTGTCAATCGCAAGACTGCTCCAGCAGTGTTCACGGAAGACGTTTCCCTCAACAGGGTCGAGTTGGCCCAGGGGTAGAGTTTTTTGAAGTCTGGCAGGGGAACGGGGGCTCCTCCGGCGATAGGTGGAGTCGCCTGGGCCAGGTTGGGGCGGGAAGGTGCAGGCCTCTCAGCCTGGGAAGATGAAGCACCGCGTGCTCGCGGTGGGATGAGTGCTTGAGAAGAGGGGTGTCGCGATGAAGGAGGAGGATTCGGGGTGATCTTTAAGCGGGTCATTCTCGAAGCTGCAAAGGAAGAAGAAAAGGAAAAATGATCAGGGTTCGCAGAGGCTGACTCGATCGTGGGAGAAGGGTGAAAAGCGAACGAACGAAGGTTCGTTGCGACGATTGACGAAGCCCTAAGTTACGCATAAGGAGAAATGGAAAAAGCAACCCACAGCGTATGCACCAGACAGTTACAGGATGATGCGAAACGGTTAAAATGCAAGAAAAACCAGTAGAAGAAGGAAAGTAGGTACCTTTTGATGATCAGGAAGACGACAAAGGATGATGGTGATTCAGAATGTTGGAGAGCGCTGAGAGTTTTTTGCAGGAGGAAGTTAGAGCGTTTGTGAATATGAAGAAAAGTGATGGAACAGTGTGGAGTGAAAATGGGTTTAAGAGTTTTTTCGAAATGGGTTTGAGAAGCGCAAATGGTAACTGAAGGTAACCGTTGATGAGGCCACGTGTCGAACGATGGGTGAGGGGTTTGGTGGAGCGTCAGAGAAGCAGAAGGTACAACCGCTTGGAATTCTGCGTCAGTGCCACGTAGACCGGTGTTGACGTGACTCTTCTAGTCTTTTCGCTGGACAAGTCTTCGCTTAAGACTGGGGGGCTTGTGTACCGCCCTGGTAGTCGGAAGTGATGACGTTGCATCCAGCTACAGTATAGGCGTGTTGACAAGGCGCCAGGTTGGCAGAAGGGAAGGAAGTCGGGGGGCTCGTGAAGTCGCCAGTTATTAAGTTGGCGTGTTCCGATCCCTAGCATACCAGAATCGGCGATCACCGGGTTAAAGATGAAGTCGCCAGATGTAAACTCAGGCGACCTAGTGATTGGAGATCGCCAGAGCAAGCACATCGCCAGAGATGAAGGTGGTGCAGATTATGAAGGCGGCCGGCGAGACCACAGGGAAGGTGTACGAAGGCACCCTAACTCGCCAATTCCAGTAGAGATCGTGCTCCCAAGTTAGCTATGCACTGGGCAGTACCATGCATAAGTAACTTAGCAAAATGAGAGTAGAAGCAGCGCCCAAGTCAAGGAGGCTCCAGATGAAGGCACGTGTACGACTAGATGCGAGCCACGTGTCCAAGTCTGTAACTGCCAGGAGAGAGAAAGTAACCAGGTATATAAGAGTTCTCAACGAACTTTCTGAGGTACGTGCGTTCAGATTACACTCTTTACGCTTGCGAGTTATAGAGCTTACTGTGAGAGAGAATTTGCACGGTTCCTGTTCTCTTAGTATTTGGTGATTCGGTCACTGACTTGGGCGTTGGAGTGCGATCGGCCGCAGTGGCGCCGTTCTGTTCCTTTGCAGGTTCTTGAGGTGGATCTCGAAGAAGAACGGAGGTTCGAAGCGGTGCGCACGTCGATCCTTTGACGAGGCAGTTTCCAGCGTTCCGGTCAACTGGCAGGATCAGTTTAGGAGGGAATTTTGAATTCTTTTAGCTTTGTTTTTCAGCACCTTAGGCTATAAATAGAGGTGCTCTCTTTGTATTTTTCATATTTGAATTTTAAGAAAAGAAACTATACTCAAATTTTGAGTGATCATTGGAGAGCTTTTGAACCTTCTTCTCTAGTCTCATCTTGAAGGATCCATGGTGTCCTCAAGTGGCGGCAGCACACTCATCTAGGAGCAACCATCCTTCTAGTGGCGTGATCATCCAACCATACATCCATCTTCATGAACACTCTCTTCTCCTTCCTTTCTTCTTGATCCGATCGGTCATCGGTAGTCGATGACGTCAGCAGCAGAGAACCACGTGGACCACTCGCAGGGTGACACGTGGACCAGGTGACAGAGAGATCAAGGAGGCGATCGCCAAGAGCGGTGATCAGGAGGGTCAGTAACCAAGTGACCACCGACAGATCAGGCGGCAGAGAGGTCAGGGGACAGGTCGCCCAGAACGGTGATCGGTGGTCAGTAGCCAAGTGGCCACCAACAGACCAGTTCCCAGACTAACGCCTGGGGGCAGAACGCGAGAAGCAATAGAGCACCGATCAGTCATCGGGTGCATGGTCATCGGGGTCTCGTGCTACACGCAGTTAAACTGGGACTGAGGTTCCCAGCGAGAGCGTTACGCATGGACCCCGTATGAGCACATCTCAGGGAATCATGCACGAGAGTGGCCTGAGGGAGCTAGTAAACCAGTCAGTGATTGGTGACTCCCTCAACCCATTACGTGCGTGACACCATGAAGGGTAAGCCGTTTACGCAGAGAGCAACGTTTGGTGAGTGTGCCTAGACCGGCCACACCTGGCGTTCTCCTAAGAGTATGCGATTTACCCAGATGGAAGAAATATCCTAAGTTACTCCGCAAGGGCGTAATTTAGGTACACAAAGAGAAGCGCTAGAGCCCTTCCAGTAAGTGACACGTGTGTGGTTAGATGTGAGTTGCATGCCTCCACGTGTCATCATCTAAGAGGGGTGCGGTCCAGATAAAGGTGCACTCCGTACCGTTGAGGGTACAGACAGGCGCAGCCAAGCGCAGAGACGCGCAGACACGCACAGACTCTCACGCTCTCACTCTACTGATTCTAGAGGTACGTTGTCGCAGAAAAGCATAACAGGGTTCTGGCACATGTCAGAAAAGCATAACAGAATTCTGTTAGGCCCAGATACAGGCAGAGAGATAAAAGAGAGAATCAGGGTGAGAGTCAGGGGAGATAGAACAGAGAGAGCAAGAGTTTTTCACACACACTACTAGTTTTTCTCATTTGGTGGTTCTGTGGTCTAACTTGATCGTCGAAGTGCAAACGGCCGCTAGAGGCGCCGTCTGTGTGTTTTGTAGGTCACGTTTGGAGATCCAAGAGAAGGTTCTGAAGGTGATTCTGCAGAGAACGCAGTCGCGTAGACGGGACAGAGAGTGCTACAAAGCGATTCCTCCATGTTCGAGTTGTCGGCAGAATCACTTCTCTTTTGATTGTTCTTGTTTTGAGTAGGTGTTCTTGAGATTTTTGGTTCGGTTTTAAGTTTTCCAGCAGCTGTTCTTATTGTACTTTGTGTTTGGTTCGGTACATTTCTATTTCAGCTTTCCTTTTCAGTTTTCTTGTTTTTAATTTCATTTTGTTCGGTTCAAAGTTGTTTTCATTCAATTCTATTCAGTGCCTATGGTTTTTACCTCTTTTTGTTGGTTCAATTTGACAATAATTGGAACTTCTATATGAGTTTGTGTTTTGGCACTAGTTTTGGTCAGTTCTTGTTCATAGAACCTTGATCCATTTCTATGATAAAGTGCCTAGCTCTTAACCAACTCAAGATGATTCCTAAGAATGTCAAGAATCATTCTAATTGTGCTTGTGGAATCACATCAAGAAAAGATACACAATACACAGTTTCTTTTGACCACCTTCAGAGTGCCATTCACGGTGCTCCGATACGGAGGTGTAGAGTTTTTGGTGTTTCTTGCTAGCTGACTTGAGCGTCGGAGTGCAAACGGCCGCTAGGGCGCCCTTTTGTCCTTCTTTTCAGGAATCCACAGGTAGCCAGTGGGAAGGTGTCCCTAGCTGACGGGCGAGGTTGCGCACAAAGACATCCCAGGTCAACCGGCCGGAACAGTTCCAGATAAAACAGAATATAAAGAGAAAGAGCAATAAAGCATCTACAGATTGCGGAAACAATCGGTTGTCCCGAGCAATCAATCGGTTGTTTTTCCTTCAGTCTTCCTTTCCATATTGTAGCTCAAAAATCTGATTCTGAACAGCTTCAATCTGTTCATCAAGGGTCTGAAAGCAAGTGTCCATGCTTTGGAATCTGTTGTTAATGTTCTGGAAATTTGTAACACATAGATCTTGGAGATTTCTTTGATTTTTCGCAAAGCCATCAAGTCTATCCACCATATATCTCTCAAATGAAGACATTGAGGGAGTCTCATCCCCTTGACGTCCAGCACTTGTTCCAACATCAAAGTCAGTTGCAGGTTGTTCTTCATTCTAAACATTCATATCAGCATCTTGATCTTCTTCATCAAAATCAGTAGGTGCAGCACTTGAGGAACCACAATGATTACCATCCTTGCTTCCCATTTTCCATTGATCTTGGTGAAACCCACTTTCCTTAGTGAACCATTGTTCACTTCTTATGTTGATTTCACCAACTCAGAAGTTTCATCCTCAAGATTCACTTCAAAATAAAGTAGAAATTTAGAAATTAAAACAGCATAGGGTTAATGGTAGTCACTTAACCTCATGGATTTTTGTAAATGCTCTTTGATGATATGAATCCAATTGATCTTGACTTTCTTCATGATGCAGTATATATAGAAAAGATCTTCTTCTGTTAAAACATAATGGTTGCTCCCTCTTGTAGTCAGAATCCATGTGACAATGAGAGCCAACACTCTTTCCTCTAATTTCAGCCCTCCAACTAAATAAGTTCTTACTTGAGATTGAGGTTTCTTCAAACAACTTTTGTAATATTGAATCTTGTTGAAGTCTTCCACTACACCAATGTTCCCTTTATTAATTCTCAGCCCAGCATATTTCAAACCAGTTACAGCAGCCCATACATCATGGGTAATCTCCATGTCTACACCTTTAACATGTGAAACAAGATTGTTTCCTTCAAACTTCAAGTTTGTGTAGAAGACCCGAATTAGATCCGGATATATGTTCCCCTTCATCTCCAAGAACCTCTTCAGCAACTGTTCCATGAGAATCCTTCTCACATTGTCCAGCTTTTGGCTTTTCAACCAATCAAAGGAGATAACTTTTGGATTATTTGTCACTTTTGTACTTGTTTCAAAGCGGTACCTCTCAATCAATTCATTATCTCATGAAAACCAGCCCTCAAGATGTCCTCTTGACCTCACAACCCTAGTTTTAATCCTCTTTGATATAGGAGGAGTGGAATCCATGAAAGCAGAATGAGAAAAAGGCACACACACAAGGAGAGAAAGAGATGTTGCAAGAGATGAGCCAATGAGTTGTTTTTGTGCAGGAAAACAGTTGCAACAGATTTTATAGCAAAGCAGAAACCTTCTTTGATCCTTTGGTGGTAGTGGGTTTCTGTCTTTAAGGTGGAAAACTGGTCCAAGCTTTGCACATAAAACGTCAGCAGAGAGCAGAAAAACACATGGTCAGCACATGTGACTTTTGACTATATATAAAGGCTCTTGAATTTCCAAGATATGGAATCTATTCTTTTATGACAAGATATAACTTCCTCCAAAGCCAAATCAGGCTTTCAAGACTGCTTTATTGACTTGAAGAATCATTAAATTTTGAATCTACAAAGGATAGAATGCATAGAGAAATCAAATCAACAGTGCTGTCAGAGAAGAAACAATCGGTTGTTTCGTGGAAACAATCAATTGTTTTTTTGCAGCAGTTTAACAAATTGTGAATTCCAAGCATAAATGAGAAAGGTTCAAAGCAAATGCAATTGCTCATTTAAAAAAGAAGAATTTAATCATGAATTAGTAATTAAAAAGCAAAGACAATGAATGTCTTATCCTTTTGTTATGAAGTTCCTTCAATGAGTCATTGTTTGTGATAAAGAGTGCTTCTTTTGGCTTTTGAAACAACTTTTAATCCAGTTCCAGACACACTGCTTTTCTTCCAAAAGCTTGATCATCTAACTCAGGACTTCACACTTTACTTAGTATTCCTGCATCATAATAAGTTCAAGCAACAAGATTTGGTCCCTTTACAAATGTGGGTCCTTTTGATTTACCTTCATCATTTGAAACCTCACAATCTTTGGGAATCCATTTCATGAAACCTTTGGGAACAAAATATTTCCTTATTTTACAGAATCTGACTGAATGGCCTCTTTTCATGCAATAAAAGCATGTAACAACCAGTTTTTTCGACTTAACAATAGTTTGTTTTCCTGGAAGTTTTGAAAAAGACTTTGAAAACTTATCTTTCTTGTTTTGTGGATTAAAACCTAATCCAGCTTTTCCAAAAACACAATTTTGAAATGCCAAGACATTTTAGTCTTTGAAAGCTTATCCACAATTCTTACAAGATAATGAACTTTATTTTCAAGGTTTTCACAAACAAGAGAGTCACACACATGAGAAGAGTTTTTATAATGCTTTTCAAGATTTTCAAAATCATTTTTTGATTTTTCCAGTTCTTCTTCAAGTGTCTTGACCCTTTTTTCAAGCCAGTTATTCAACCCATTCAATCGGTTGTTTGAGAGAGCCAATCGGTTAGCTTCTTCATGAGTTTCTTTAAAAGCTTGAAGTAATTGACTATAATTTTCAGCACTTAGGGAAGCACATGAACTTACACTGCTTGAGCTGCTTGAATCATCATCTCCTTCTGCCATTAAGCATATCTTGGCTTTTTCATCTTCACTTGATGAGGAGACTTCATTTTCATCCCAAGCAAAATATGCTCTTCTTGATTTTCCCTTCTTTTCCTTGTAGCTTGATTTCTTTTCATTGCTTTCTTTATTTGGGCAATCAACTTTTATATGCCCTTGTTCACCACAACCAAAGCAAGTGTAACTGTTAGAATTGAAATCACTATTTTTCTTGTTTCCATACCTTTCTTTGTTGGCTTCTTTACTGTGATTTCTCTTCAAGAATTTACTAAACATTTTGGACAGCAAGCTAAGGTTTTCTTCCTCACTTTCATCACTTGAATTTTGTTTACTCTTGTGCTTGGTAGCTTTCAAGGCAATGCTCCTCACATGCTTGTCTTCACTTTCTTGAACATTGAGTCTATTCATCTCCAACTCATGCGCTCTAAGCTTACCAAACAATAAAGCCATTGTCAAGGATGTCAAGTCTTTTGATTCAGAAATTGCAATGACTTTAGGTTGCCATGTTCTATCAAGACACTTGAGAATCTTGATGTTTAGTTCCTCTTTATCAAAGGTTTTCCCAAGGCTCATTAGATGGTTGATGATGTGAGTGAACCTCTTTTGCACTTCAACAATAGATTATCCCTTAAGCATTCTAAACATCTCATACTCTTGTATTAGAGTATGTTTTTGTTCTCTCTTCACATCATTTGTTCCTTCATGGGTGACTTCCAAAGTGTCCCATATCTCTTTGGCCGATGAACATTGTGAGATCCTGAAAAATTCATCCGAGTTCAAAGCAGATGTTATGATATTCTTGGCAATACAATCAAACTTGGCCTTTTTATTTTCAGCACCAGTCCATTGGGACCAAGGTTTTTCAATAGAAGATCCATCCTTTTCAAATTTAGGAATAAAAGGGTCAGTTTCCATTGCATCCCAAATTCCTCTATCAAGAGATTCGTACCGTCCCGTATCCGGGCGTTGTCAAAGTCAACGCCAGGACTCAAAGTCAACACAAGGCGTCACCTAGATGAAGAGACGCCAAGTACCAGCGTCGCCAAGAGGAAGCGTCGCCAAGGCGAGGCGTCGCCTAGGTGGAGGCGTCGCCCAACCAGGGCGTCGCCAAGATCAAATATCATTAAGTCAAGGCAGTCACAGCGCGGTTCCCCGATACCCATGGGTAGGAAAGACCATGGAGGGAGCGACGCCGTGGGAAGGCCTCAGGTCCCGATAATCCGGGGTAGTGATAAAGAGAAGGAAAATGTGGCTTCAAGGCCAGCACCAGTGTAGGGCAGCCTGACTCGTGAAGTACCCTTGCCGCCCCAGAGACGCCTTTGGGACAAATACGACTCAAGGGGAGGGTCACGCCCAGGGTAGCCAGGTGCAGGGTACGAGAGGAAGGCAGATACGCTCTCAAAGTGAATGACTAGATGATTGGGGGCATGAGTTGGCACCCAAAAAGTCACCCCTTGCGCAGTAGCACTCCCAAGCAGGAGGACTCACACGTAGAAACCTCCCCAGATGGGGTCATGGCACTGTGAGGCCCTCCACGTGTATGACAGCCAGCTCAGAATAGAAACACCATTTAGTCAGGTACCAGGTAATTAAAGTCATTTAATACAGTTTTTGTTTCGAGCGTTTAAGGTACTATAAAGGCTCCCAAGCGTTTAAGGTACTATAAAGACACCCCGTGGACGATACGGCCCCATTAGGCAAGCCTCTCCATGGGCGTGGGCATCGACGCGTGACCTTCCCCGGGCATACTAGGCCGCCCAACGCAGTGAAAGAAAAGGGTATAGTACAGGCAAAAGAACCTGTACCGCCCTGGTGGTCGGGTGTGATGACGTGGCACCCTGCTACAGTGTAGGCGTGTTGACAAGGCGCCAGGTTGGCAGTTAGGAAGGAAGTCGGGAGGCACGTGTAGTCGCCGATTGTTAAGTTGGCGTGTTCCGATCTCCAGCTTACCAGAATAGGCGATCGCCAGGTTGAGGATGAAGTCGCCAGATGCAGACTCAGGCGACCAAGCAGTCGGAGATCGCCAGAACAAGCACATCGCCGATGATAAAGGAGAAGCAGATTATGAAGGCGGCCGGCGAGACCACAGGGAAGGTGTATGAAGACCCTAACTCGCCAGTTTCAGTAGGGATCGCACTCCTAAGTTAGCTATGCACTGGGCAGTACCATGCATAGGTAACTTAGCCAAAATGAGAGTAGAAGCAGCGCCAAGTCAGGGAGCCTCCAGATGATGGCACGTGTACAGTTGGATACGAGCCACGTGTCCAAGTCTGTAACTGCCAGGAGAGAGAAAATCACCAGGTATATAAGAGCTCTTAGCGAACTTTCTGAGGTACGCACGTTCAGTTCATACACTTTACGCTTGCGAGTGACAGAGCTGTTTTGTGAGAGAGTTTTTGCACGGTTCCAGTTCTTAGTATTCGGTGATACCGTCACTGACTTGAGCGTCGGAGTGCGATCGGCCGCAGCGGCGCCGTATCGTTTCTTTGCAGGTTCTTGAGATAGATCCAGAGGAGGAACGGAAGTGAGAAGCGGCGCGCACGTCGATCCTTTGACAAGGCATTCTCCAGCGCTCCGGTCAACAGGCAGGATCATCAGGCGCCCACCGTGGGGCCGTGTAAAACGTGCTCCCATCCACAGCGTGAGTTTGTGGAAGTTTTCGAGGTTTTCTGCGCGGTTGTGTGCTGGTGCAACCGTCGTTTGCAGTTTCTCTGAGTTTCGTTCGGTGAGTTTGTGTTTTGTACCGTTTGTTTGGTTTCCAATCGGTGGAGTGAGGTCTTTTGTTGCTTGCGCGCAATCTATCTGGTGGAAGTTCGAGTTCTTTTGTGGTTTTCTGCGAAGGTTTGCGGTGTTCTTGGGTTTTTGCGCAGTTTCTTGAGTTTCTCCGATTGATCGCTGCTTCGATCGTGGTTGAAGTGTTGTTTGCTGTACTCCTGTGGTTCGCTGAAGTTAATGAGAAAGATGAGAAGCAATCGTTCCCGTCCCGTGGCTCCCGTCGCTGCTGAAGGCGACGCCGCCATGACCATGGCGCAGATGGCGGAAATGATGCGCTCGTTGCAGGCCACTGTAGAAGCCTCGCGCGTCGAGCAGGCAAGGATACATGAGGACCTGGTCGCCTCTCGCGCCAGGAACGAGGAGCTCAGCAAGGTAGCTGAGGAGCTGCGTCGAGCTCTTCAGGAGCAGCAGGGTCGTTCTTCTGCTGAAGAGGTGGCACCGTCGACGCCGCCTCGTGCTTTCCCAATGCCTTTCATTCAGGCGATTACCGACACGCCAATTCCCACGAGCGTGGTTCCGGTTAAAGCTGTTTTTACCGGCGTGGAGGATCCAGAGGCTCATCTGACCACGTTCCACACACAGATGATGCTGTCGGGAGGGTCGGACGCCGTCTACTGTAAGATGTTCGTGAGCACGCTCCAGGGAACGGCGATGGAGTGGTTTGTGAGCCTGCCTAATGGCCACATAACTAATTTTCAACAATTCTCGAAAATCTTTGTCGAACAGTATATTGTGAACAAGGCACCGCCCAGGGTGTCCTATGATCTGTTTGATATAAGGCAGTACCATGGGGAGTCCCTCAGAGACTACCTCAATCGCTTCGGAGCGCAGATGGTCAGATCGCCGGCCAAGGATGAAGAAATGCTGGTCTATGCCTTCAAGAAGAGCGTGCAGCCAGGGCCATTCTGCGAGGCCTTGATCAGGGCTCATCCAGCAACGTTTGCTGAAGTCAGGCGACTTGCGGTGGCCCACATCGCCGACGAGAGTGAAGTCGCCGAGAAGAGAGGCAGCGTGGCTCCCGCCAGGCCACGCGCCCAGACCAGGATCCATCCGCAGAGGGTGCTGGAAACGGCGGCGGCGGCCAGAAAAGACCAAAGGACTCGTTATCCTTACGATAGGAGGAATAAGGGAAGAAGCCAAGCGCGCCAACCACCAGCACGCCAACAACCAGCACGCCGAGAGTACAATCGCCCGCCTAAGCACAAATTCGTCATGGGACTAGCGGACCTGATCGCTATCCCTAACATATCTGCTAGGTTGAAGGCGCCCGAGAAGGTGGGCGACAAGGTGCTGGGGTCAAAGCCGGACGTTTGGTGCGAGTTCCACCAGTGCTTCGGCCACAACCTGGACTCGTGTTTGTCTTTGGGATACCAGCTCGACGATCTGGTTAAGAGCGGGTTCCTAAACGACTATCTGCTGGACAGAAGGACCGGAGGAGCGTCGAGTTCCCAGCCGGCAGGTGGAGAAGCCCAACAACACGAGATGCCTATCCATGGGGAAATCCACACCATTGCAGGGGTTTCTCAGGTGGTGGATGCACCGCATCGCAGAGGAAAAAGTATGCGCGATCGGTGATGTCGGTGGACATGTTTAAAGATCACTCGCCGGAAGTGGACATTACGTTCACCAAGCAGGATCTTCGGGACGTTGTGCCTCATGACAACGATCCCATCGTTATTTCGTTGATCACGGCGGGAAGGAAGGTCCACAGAGTTCTGGTGGACCAAGGAAGCTCGGCAGACGTGATGTTCTGGCCGACTTTCACGTAGCTGGAATTGCCCCTTGACCAGCTAAGGCCCTATGGAGGTTGCTTATATGGATTCGCTGGTGACCAGGTGGAGGTCAGGGGGTACATTGAGCTGAGAACCACGTTTACAGATGAGGCTGGGTCGAGGACAGAGAAAATCAAGTACCTCATCGTAAACGCCCCTTCAGCATATAACATCCTGTTGGGAAGGCCCACTCTTAACAGGATAGATGCCATTCCGTCGACACGGCACATGAAGGTGAAGTTGCCATCGATGGAAGGGGTGGTGATCACGATAAAGTCTGATCAGAAAGAAGCAAAAAGGTGCTATGAGAATAGCCTGAAAAATAAAAGATCAGTGAGCTATGTAACGACCACCCCGCCTCCCGGTGTGAAGCCCAGACCACCGGTAACAGAGGAGGCCGCCGGAAGGGATGTAGAGATGGTAGATGCTGAGCTGAGGGAGAGGAATGCTGGCCTGGAGGAAGAAGAGGCGCGGAATCGCCCTAAGGAAGCAAGGGAACAGGGAATCGCCAGGGCGGTGATCGCCAGAGAATCCAGGCCCAAACCTGTCGAGCAGTGGCTCGAAAAGGAGATCGGAGGGAAAATCTTCAAACTGGGAAGATCTTTGGAAGTTGATCTCCAGGACCAGATCGCCAAGGTGATTGAGCGGCATCTGGACGCGTTTGCATGGTCCGCCTCGGACATGCCCGGGATTGATCCCGACTTTCTGTGCCATCATCTGGCGATGGACAACATGGTGAGACCAGTGCGACAAAGGAGAAGGAAATTCAACGAAGAGAGGAGGCAGGCGATCAGAGACGAAACCCAGAAACCCCTCGCTGCAGGCCACATCAGGGAAGTCCAGTACCCTGAATGGTTGGCGAACGTCGTACTGGTGAAGAAGAGCAACGGGAAATGGCGCATGTGCGTCGATTTCACCGATCTGAATAAGGCTTGCCCAAAGGATTCGTATCCTTTACCAAGCATTGATGCCCTGGTTGATAGTGCTGCAGGGTGCAAGCTGCTGAGTTTCCTGGATGCCTTCTCGGGCTATAATCAGATCAAGATGCATCCCATGGATGAAGAGAAAACAGCCTTCATGACGGAGAGGTCGTGCTACTGCTATAAGGTGATGTCGTTTGGGCTGAAGAACGCGGGGGCCACGTACCAGAGGCTGATGGATCGAGTACTTGCACCAATGCTGGGAAGGAACGTGCAAGCTTACGTCGATGACATGGTCGTGACCTCGCAGGAGAAAAGCAAGCACGTTGCAGACTTGGAAGAATTGTTCACGACGATCGCCAAGTTCAAGTTGAAGCTCAACCCGGAGAAATGCATTTTCGGCGTGGAGGCTGGAAAATTTTTGGGTTTTCTCTTGACTGAAAGAGGAATAGAAGCCAACCCAGACAAGTGTGCCGCCATCTTGGCGATGAGAAGCCCGGCTACGGTGAAAGAGGTCCAACAGCTAACAGGTCGGATGGCAGCCCTATCTCGCTTCGTGTCAGCTAGCGGAGAAAAGGGGCATCCCTATTTTCAATGTCTGCGGCGCAATAACAAGTTCGCTTGGACGAAAGAATGCGAGGAAGCTTTCGTCAAGCTGAAGGAATATCTGGCGAGCCCGCCGGTTCTGTGCAAACCACTGGCGGGAATCCCTCTCAGGTTGTATTTCGCTGTGACTGAGAGGGCGGTGAGTGCGGTGCTCGCCCAGGACCAGGATCAGGCTCAGAAGCCTATTTATTTTGTGAGCAAGGTGTTGCAGGGCCCAGAAACGAGATATCAGGCCCTTGAGAAGGCTGCGCTGGCTGTGGTGTTTTCGGCGAGGAGGTTGCGCCACTACTTCCACAGCTTCACAATCCAGAAGGTCTTGAAGAAAACCTGACGTTGCGGGAAGAATGGTGAAGTGGGCAGTGGAGTTGTCAGAGTTTGACATTAAATATGAGCCCCGAGGCCCGATCAAGGGGCAAATCTTTGCAGATTTTGTAGTCGAGCTCTCATCAGAGGCGACGCGGGTTGAAGGAGATGACTTCCGTTGGGTACTCTCGGTGGATGGATCGTCGAACCAGCAGGGTAGCGGTGCTGGAGTCATATTGGAAGGACCCAACGGCATGCTGATCGAACAATCGTTGAGATTCGCCTTCAAAGCCAGCAACAATCAAGCAGAGTATGAGGCGCTGATCGCCGGGATTCTGCTGGCCAAGGAGATGGGAGCTAGGGTGCTGATGGCTAAGAGTGACTCGCTGCTAGTCACAGGGCAAGTAACAGGCGAGTTCCAGGCTAAAGATCCACAAATGGCGGCTTACTTGGCGTATGTGCAGGAATTGAAGAGTTCCTTTGCCTCTTTTGAAGTGGTCCATGTGCCCCGAGAATAGAATGCCCGAGCTGACTTGCTTGCTAAGCTCGCCAGTTCAGGCAAGGGGGGTAGGCAGAGGACGGTGATTCAAGAAACTCTGAAGACGCCGAGGGCATTCGTAGCAGATCACCTGGTCCTTCAGATAAGCAAGTCGACGGAGAGAGCAGCGAGAAGCCATAAGTCTTTGACGCAAGAAACTCTTAGATCGCCAAGAATTAGGGCATGTCGAGGAGAGAAGGTGGACGTGATGCAGGTCTGCGCCACCCATGAGCCAGACACTTGGATAGCGCAATACAAGCGGTGCTTGGCAGATGGCCTCCTCCCGCTGGATCCAACAGAAGCTAGGAAGGTAAAGAAAAATTCCAGCAAGTATACATTGATTGATGGCGATTTGTACAGGTTTGGGTTCACTCACCCACTCCTGGAATGTATACACGGCGAGAAGTGCACGAGAATTATGGCAGAGCTCCACGAAGGAATATGTGGAAGTCACGTCGGGGGTCGAGCTCTGGCCGCGAGGACTCTCCGTGCAGGCTACTATTGGCCATCCATGAGAGAAGATTGCAAGAAGTATGCCCAATGCTGTAAACAGTGCCAGCAGCACGCCGATTGGCATAAGGCACCTCCCGAGGAGTTGAAGTCGATTTATAGCCCTTGGCCGTTTCATACTTGGGGAATCGACATCCTGGGACCTTTTCCACTGGCGATCAGGCAGATGAAGTACTTGGTGGTGGCGATTGAGTACTTCACCAAGTGGATTGAAGCAGAACCAGTGGCCCAGATCACCGCACACAAGATCGAAGGCTTTATATGGAAGAACATCGTGTGCCGGTTTGGAGTGCCTAAGCGCCTGGTGTCAGATAATGGGACGCAGTTTGCAAGCCACCTGTTGAAGAAGCTTTGCGAAGGGGTTGGAATTCAACAAGTGTTTGCATCCGTCGAGCACCCTCAGACGAATGGCCAGGTGGAATCAGCTAATCGGGTGTTGTTGAGAGGTTTGAAGAGAAGGCTTGAGAAAGCCAAGGGAAGTTGGGCTGAGGAGGTGCCCCGTATAGTCTGGGCGTACCACACCACCGAGCAGTCTGGAACCCATGAGACCCCGTTTAGCTTGGTCTATGGGTGTGACGCCATGATTCCGGTGGAGATCCAGGAAAGCTCGCCGAGATTCCAGAACTTCGTAGAGGAAGACTCGAATGAAGAGAGAAGGCTGAACCTGGATCTGCTGGATGAAGTCAGGGAGGAGGCAAGGCTGAAGGCTGAGGCGGTGAAGAGAAGGGTCGAGCGAAGGTACAATTCTAAGGTGATGCCAAGGCAGTTTAGAGAAGGCGATCTGGTGATGAGGAAGGCCCACCAGTACGAGATGGAGAATAAACTATCACCCAAGTGGACTGGGCCGTTCAGAATAACCGAGGCGCTCGGGAACGGAGCCTACCGCTTAGAGACGCTGGAAGGAGGGGCGATTCCTCGCACCTGGAACGCCACACACCTGAAGTTGTACTATAGTTAAGAGCTTTGTAAGTAAAGACAAACACAATGTTATATTACGATGTCTCTGTTAAAACAGTTTCAAGGGGGCACTCTTTTTTCCCTAAGGAGGGTTTTTAATGAGGCCACCCAATAAAAGAAGAGTTTTCGAAGTATAAGGTGTTTCCAGATTGCATGTGTGCTGTTTTCGAAAGTTTTGAAGAAAGACCTTGTCATTTGTACATGATTTGAGGCAAGAAAAGATATATCGCGTGCTTTCTAAAAGGTTTTAAGTCCTCATCGTCTTTCGGCGATTGGAGGCACCAGTTAAGTTTTAAAGTCCTCATCGTCTTTCGGCGATTGGAGGCACCAGTTAAGTTTTAAAGTCCTCATCGTCTTTCGGCGATCGGAGGCACCAGATGAAAGACCTCAACGCCCTCGCGCGTTTTGAGGCAAGTTAAAAGTCCTCCTCGCCGTTGAGCGAGTGCAGGCGAGAAAGAGAAAAAGTCCTCCGTGTTTCTGGGAGCGAGAAGATGTAACTCCTGGGGCAATGTCGAGGCAAGTTAAAAGACCTCCTCGCCGTTGAGCGAGTGCAGGCGAGAAAGAGGAAAAGTCCTCCGTGTTTCTGGGAGCGAGAAGATGTAACTCCCGGGGCAACGTAGAGGCAAGTTAAAGACCTCCTCGCCGTCGAGCGGGTGCAGGCGAGAAAGGTCCTCAGTGCATCCAGGGGGGAGGAGATGTACACCCTGGGCAAGTTGAGGCATCAAATAAAGTCCTTCTCGCCGTTGTGCGAGCTCAGGCGAGTTAAAGACCTTCTCGCTTATGTGCGGGTATAGGCAAGATAAAATCCTTCTCGTCTTGAACGAGTTCAGGTATGGCGAAGAGGGTGGAAGAAGCTTGAAAGGTGGCTAAGGTAGGTTCGAAGAGAACGCCAAGCCAGCCGGTCTTCAGCTCTGAAGTTCAGGGGGGTAAAGGAAGATCCCAAAGGGCATTTCTGCCCCAGATAAAGAAATGACTTCCAAAGCATGAAGCTGGGAAAAGCTGGTGTTACCAAGAGGTTTCGGCGATCGGGAAAAGTTCAAACACGGCGAGAAGATTGAAAGACTTGTTTGATAAAGCAGGTCGAGTGGGACGTTGTTTGAACCGATGATTGAGTTACAGTTCGTTGCTTGGAAACTTTTCTTATGATCAGGTTAGTGCCTCAAGGGTACAAGTTGTTTAAAGCGATTGTTGCTTAAGTTTGAATCGGCTCGAAGCAGTTACGCCAAAGGTCGTGTTTGCAAAATCGCTAAGTTAAACTCGGCAAAGTTAAACATACAAAGAAGGTGAAAGCGCTCAAAAGAAGTCAGAAGAAAGAATATCCAAGTTTCGCTATTGAAATAAGTAACTGTTTAAAACACATATGCAAGAGTTTTTACAAGGTAAGTACAAGTGAATTTATAAAGAAGCAGATGGGGTGGAATTGGTTGAGCCTTCGGCGGGAACGACCTTTCCATCTACTACTTCGTTGTTTAACGACACCATGCTGAGGTCGAGATCAGGGAATAGGCATGCGAATTGCTCCCGAGCGGCTTCGAATCCAGCAGTCAAAATCTGAGCAGAATTTAGCTTAAGTTCTTCAAATTGTCCTTGAAGCTCTTCAACCTGTTTCTTGAGCTCCTTGTTCTGCTGCCCCTGCTCTTCAACCTGTTTTTGGAGTTGTTTGTTAGTCTCTTGAGCATGGAGAAGGTCGTCAGTAACCTTCTTGGATTCTGTTTGAGCTTGGGCCAACTCGGCAGCCATCTTCCCTTTCTCCTTGTTTGCCTCGGCGAGATCAGCCATGGCGTCGTCTCTCGCTTTCTCTACTTGCCCAAGTAGCTTCTCGCGGTCGATTGACCTTTGCTCCAGTTTTTGTACCTTATCGGCATTAGCTTGAATGTGAGCCTCCAGGTCGCTCGCCTTGGTGCGCAGAGGCACGATTTTGCTTTCAAGTTCAACTTTTTCTTGGGCAAGTTCATGGACTTTGCGGCGAAGGTCAGCAGCTTCCTTGCGCGCAAGCCTAAGCTCGGTACTCAGGGCATCCTCTACTCGGGAGTGTTCCATTTCCGTGAGCGTTAGGCTGAAGGCCACCTTCTCCACCTCAACCTTCATTGTGCTGTTTTCAGTCTTGAGGTGGTAGAGATCATCTTGAAGCCTCCTGGTGGAGCTCTCCACAGCCCTTGTTATGATTGATGGGATATCCTCTGCTATGGTTTTGAGTTTGGCAGTCAGAGGTTCCCACATCCTTGTGACTTCAAGGGAAAGGTTGGATGCCTGGAGAGGCGCCAGGGGGGCTTGTGGAGGGTTCTCGCCGCCACCTTCCTTAGCAGGGTTTTCAATGTTTGCTTCCTGGCGTGGCGACGCGACCGGGGACTCGGTAATTAGAATTGGGGAGGTGTGAGCAACCTCATTCCCGGTCGGAACGTTCTCTGCAGCTGAAGCATTTGAAGGAGGGCCCCCTCCAGCTGAGATATGGGGCGTAGAGGCACTTGGGGGGTCCTCCAGAAAGTTTGGCTCTTGAGCCTCGACTGCTGGTGGCGCAGTGGCCAGTGGAGTTGCTTGGACTGGTGGTGAAGGGGCTCGTGGTGTTGGCGATGAGGGAGGACGAGCAGGTGTTGATGGTGGTGTTGAAGCTGGAAGAGGGGGTGGGGCAGGTGGAGAAGGTGGTGCCACCCTTTTCCTCTTTGTAACGAGGCCATCCTCAGTGACCTCGTCGTCCTCTTCCTCCTCCTCTTGGACGACTTGGGGGGCTTTTCGCTTTGGCCTTTTAAGGACCAGTTTCTTTCGTTGGGTGGGCTCCTTAGGCGGTGATCGCCCATGAATGATGGCCTTCTCGACCGCCGAGTTGGGTACCGTCTGGGAACCGGTCGCCAACCCGTGGTTGCGGGCGAGCGCCTTCAAGTCGGCGAGCATGTTCTTACCCAACATGGTATCTGCATGAAACGAAAGTGCATGAGTTAGCTCAAAGGGGAAAAAGATTAGTGTACAAGGCAATGAGACAGCAAAAACAGGCATATGCAGAAAAGATAAAACCAAAGTCTTGTGCGTGTCGCACAAGACGCCCAGAAACAATATCAGAAGCAATGTCAAGACAAGAGTGTAGCGTCCTGACCTATTTGGAATTCCAACTGGTCCTCAAAGAACTCGAAGGAAATCAGGGTGGGGGTCAAGAATGTTATGTGGGCATCTGCCACCCTCTTCCAGAATAGGCAAAGGTCTCGGTCCAAAGCTCCCATGGTATCAGGACTTCTGGGCCTCCTGAAGCAGCTCTTGGACTCCTTTTTCCCCTTGTCCACCCAGTACAAGGGGAAACCGTCGAGAAGGGAAGTGTCTTTGTCATTTGCGCGAACCTGGATGAACTTCCCCTTCCAATCCTTGTACGACTGCTGGAAGATGGTGAAAATGGATCTCCCAGCAATGGCATTCAGGCTGACCCACAGGCGATCTCCTGGGTGCTTGGCCTCAAACAGGAATAAAAACACGTCCACTGACGCGGGCAACCCCAGGTGGGCGCACGTTATCTCGAAAGCTCGGACAAACGCCCAGCTGTTGGGGTGAAGCTGGGCGACAGCGATGTTGAGCTCGGTTAAGAGTTCCCTCTCAAATCGAGTAAGAGGGAACCTGAGTTTGACCTTCTTGAAGAAAGTGGTGTAGACGAAGCAGAAGGGCCCGTCGGCGCTCACTTTGTCATCGGCGCACACTGGCAGAGCGGCGGGGCAAGGCAGCACCATCATTCTCTCATCGTGCTCCTTGTGAAACGATTGGTGGGCCTCGTCCCCATTGGTCAATCGCAGAACCGCTCCCGCAGTGTTCACCGACGAGGTTTCCTTTAAGAGGGTTGGGTTAGCCCATGGGTATAAAGTCTTGAAGTCTGGCAGAGGGATGGGGGCTCCTCCAGCGTTTGGTGGAGTCGCCTGGGCCAGAGCGGTTTGGGAAGACGCAGGCCTCACAGCCTGCGAAGAGGGAGCACCACGCACTTGCGTTGAGTCGTGTGCTTGTGAAGGAGGGTTTCGCGCTGATGGAGGGGGGTTCGGGGTAATCTTGGTGCGAGTCATGGTAGCAACTGCAAAGGAAGAAGAAAGAGAAAGAATAATAATCAGGAGGGTTACAAAGGCTGACTCGATCATAGAAGGAAGGTGAAAGACGAACGAATGTGAGTTCGTTGCGACGATCGACAAAGCCCTAAGTTACGCAGAAGGAGAAATGGAAAAACAGCCCACAGCGTATGCACCAGACAGTTACAGGATGATGCAAATCGGTGAAAATGCAAGGGAACCCAGCAGATGAAGGAAAGTAGTTACCTTTCGATGATCAGGAGAACGTTGAAGGGAGGTGGTGATCTAGAGCGTCGAGGAACGTCGAGAGCTTTCGCAGAAGGAAATGAGAGCGTATGCAAGTGTGAAGAAAGTGATGGAACAGTAGGAGCGTAAGGGGTTTAAGGGTTTTCGAAATGGTTTTGGGAAGCGCTAACGGCAGATGAAGATAGCCGTTGATGAGAGCCACGTGTCGAACGATGCGCGAAGGGTTTGGTGGAGCGTCAGAGCAGCAGAAAGTACTATCGCTTGGAATTCTGCGTCCATGCCACGTAGACCGGTGTTAACGAAGGCTTTTTCAGTCTTTTCGCTAGACAAGTCTTCGCTTAAGACTGGGGGGCTTGTGTACCGCCCTGGTGGTCGGGTGTGATGACGTGGCACCCTGCTACAGTGTAGGCGTGTTGACAAGGCGCCAGGTTGGCAGTTAGGAAGGAAGTCGGGAGGCACGTGTAGTCGCCGATTGTTAAGTTGGCGTGTTCCGATCTCCAGCTTACCAGAATAGGCGATCGCCAGGTTGAGGATGAAGTCGCCAGATGCAGACTCAGGCGACCAAGCAGTCGGAGATCGCCAGAACAAGCACATCGCCGATGATAAAGGAGAAGCAGATTATGAAGGCGGCCGGCGAGACCACAGGGAAGGTGTATGAAGACCCTAACTCGCCAGTTTCAGTAGGGATCGCACTCCTAAGTTAGCTATGCACTGGGCAGTACCATGCATAGGTAACTTAGCCAAAATGAGAGTAGAAGCAGCGCCAAGTCAGGGAGCCTCCAGATGATGGCACGTGTACAGTTGGATACGAGCCACGTGTCCAAGTCTGTAACTGCCAGGAGAGAGAAAATCACCAGGTATATAAGAGCTCTTAGCGAACTTTTTGAGGTACGCACGTTCAGTTCATACACTTTACGCTTGCGAGTGACAGAGCTGTTTTGTGAGAGAGTTTTTGCACGGTTCCAGTTCTTAGTATTTGGTGATACCGTCACTGACTTGAGCGTCGGAGTGCGATCGGCCGCAGCGGCGCCGTATCGTTTCTTTGCAGGTTCTTGAGATAGATCCAGAGGAGGAACAGAAGTGAGAAGCGGCGCGCACGTCGATCCTTTGACGAGGCATTCTCCAGCGCTCCGGTCAACAGGCAGGATCAGAACCGAAGCACGTGAAGGCAAAAAACGAAAGTAAAATCACACAGGCGGAATTCTATATCTCAATGGCACGAAAGTAGTCATGCAAAAACCCAAAGTTGTAACGAAAGTGCAGACAATTCAAAGAATTACAAGTTTATCAAAGAGGGTTAAAAGCAAGTGTAAAGGAATAAAGTGATGGTCGAGGGTGGCGGTTCAATCGTCCAGCTCCAGGGGCACGACTTTTCCATCAACAATGTGCTGAGTGGAATCGCAGTTGGAAATGTCGATCCCCGGATTCATGCAGACAGCTTGTGCCAGAGCCTCCTGGAATCCCTCCTCGAAGGTGCCCGCCATGTCCTGGATGAGGGTCTTTTTGTCCTTCTCTAGCTCCTCAATGGTGGCGTCCCCAGAAGCTACCTGCTTCTCCAAAGCCTCCTTTTCCACACGGATTCGGCAAACCTCGACCTGCAGTTTGTCGTAGTCAACCTGGAGAAGACCCATAGCTTTGGCCTGGGTAGCCATTTCCCCCTCCATCCGCTCCATTTCGTCAGCTTGCTCACAGCAGCGGTCCTTCAAGTCCTTTTGAACTTCTTCGTAAGCTTCGACTATGTCTTGAAGGCTCGTTACCTGAACTTTGAGGGCGACTTCCCGAGCGTAGAAGTCGGCCTGGAGCTCCACCGCCTCTGCCAGTTGTTTTTCGGCCTCTGCTTTGGACTCTTGCGCCTGCTTCAGGGTGGTTTGGTAAGTTTCGTTTTGGCGTCCCAGAATCTTCCTTTCCTCCTCCAGAGCAGCTACCCTTGTTTCCAAGGCCTGGAGGGTTTGGGTTTGCAAAGCAGCGTTTCTGGCCTGGGCGCACCATTCAAGGGCCACCGCCAAGAAGGCCCCCAAGTAGAAGGGCATGCCCTCCTTCCTGTCGGAACCCTCTGGCATTGTTCCACCACTGAAGCCCCTCATCAGATGCATAATTAGAGGAGGGATGGCGATAAGATCGGGGGCGGCAGCGACGGGGGCAGGAGAAGCAGAGACCTCTGCCGGTGGTGGAGGTGGAGCAGACTCGGCGCCTTCGCCTACATCCTCTTGGACGATTGTGGGGGGAAGGGAAGTGGCGCTTGGAGGGTTGTCCCTGAAAGAATCCTCTCCCTGGGGCGACGCCGCTGGTAGGAGGGGAACCCTTGCAGATTTCCTCCTCTTGAAGGGTGCCACGCCATCCGAGTCCTCATCGTCGGATATGATCTCCAAGACCCGTTTCCCTTTGTCGAGGGGGGTTGGGGCCGGCGATGAGGCCACGGCCAGAGGAACGGCGGCAATGGGCAGAGGAGAGCCGGGAGTCTGAAGCGCCTCGGGGCTATGTGGGGATGGTGAAGATGAGCCTAGTGGGGCTTCGGCAGTGGCCGGTGGTGGCAGGGACAGGGTTGATGGGGGGTTCGAGTCAGCAGCAGGGGCGGAGGAGGCGCCCGCTTTGGCAGCACGAGCGTCCTTTATCGCTTTCGCCAGCATCATCCTTTTGGAGGCGCCCATCACCGACCCTACATTCAGATAAACCAAGCAACAGAAGTCAAAGCCAAAGCAATCATGCAAAATCACAAAACGCGTAGAAACGTGAGACGCAAATACCATGGTACAATGGAAAACAGGTGGAAGAAGCCAGAGGAACAAACATCTGGTAGTAAGGTACAGATAACAAAAGATGGTAAGGGAAGAGTCTCCCTACCAAAATATGTGGTCAGGGCGTGAGCGTTGTATTCGCTCGCGATAAGCTTCAATGTATCGAAGACAATCCCCAGTCCAGCCAAGGCCTTGCATACCTCCCTATCAGCAGGGGATAGCTCATCCAGGGCTTTGGCCCTGAGCAGCTTAGGGTGCTCCGTCCAGTACAGGGGAAAGCCGTCTAAGGCTGTGGGGTCGTGCTTGGCGCTGCACACCCTAAAGAATTTTCCTTTCCAGTTTTTGTAGGAGTTCTGGAAGAGGGAGAGGATGATCCTCCCTGTGATCCCGGAGAAGCTTACCCAAAAGCTTTTCCCCTGTTTCTTCATTTCGAAGAAATGCAAGAAAACATCCACGGAAGGAAGGATGCCCAGGTGCCCGCAGAGAATTTGAAAACCCCTTATAAATGCCCATCTGTTGGGATGGAGCTGGGCGGGGGCTGTGTTAATCTCGGTGAGGAGTTCCCTCTCAAAGGGCGTGAATGGGAGGCGCACCCCGACGCGTTTAAACACCGTCTGGTACATGAAGAAGAAGGGACTCCCCTTTCTAGGTCTGTCATCCACACACACAGGTTCCCCCGGTCGGCCGGAACGAACGGAGATGTGCGCGTCATGAGTGCGGCAGAAAGCATTAAAGTTATACAAGTGGGGATCCCCACGATGATTCTCCAGGTCCTGAAAGGATGTCAGGCTGGTACACTCGTTCAAAAGCTCGTCAGGGGCCCATGTATAGAAGGCTTTATAGTTGGACTTGGGGGTCTTGGGGGGAGAACCAGACTGGGATTTCGAGCGCGTCATGGTGTGAATAAATAGCTGGAGAAAGAAGAAAGGAAAAAGGGTTTTAACAAAGTGATGCCAAGACAGAAAAGGGGGTAAAACCCCAGGAAATACCACCCACGCGAGAAAACCCAGAAAGAAGGAGAAGGGAACAGAGAAGAAAGGAGAAGCAGAAGAACACAGTAATGCATAAACGTAAACAGTCCCAGGCAGTTCAATAAACTATGCAATGCGACGAAGGAGAAGAGTCGGGATGTGCAAAAATCATACCTTTGTTGTCGAAGTAAGGGAGGAAGGAGAGCACGAAGGAAAGAGCAGGAGTTACAGGGAAAGGGTTTGAAGGCGATGAACAGTGCGAAGATGCAGAGAGAATGGATGTAACAGTGGTGTGAGCGCGGGGTTTGGGGTAACTTGAACGTTACATTTTCAACCCAAGAGGCGCTAATCAGGAGCCGTGAGATCGTGCCACGTGTCAAAGGATTAAGCGCTCAAGGGGAGCGCAAGAGACTCTAGAGGCTGGCCGTGTGATGAGCCACGTGGCGCACGATTAAGCGTAGCCCCAAAAGGTGTTATTTTCCCCGCTTCAGAGGATGTCCAATCAGCCATTAAGAGCGCCCCTATGGTTCAGAGAGTGTCACGTCAATAATTCGAGAATTGTTGAGTCAGCAGGGAATGACACGTCATCAGGGTGGCACGTGGACGGCGTGGGCGAGGCCTTAGTCTTTGCGTTGAAGACAAGTCTTCGGCTTAAGACTGGGGGGCTTGTGTACCATCCCGTATCCGGGCGTTGTCAAAGTCAAGGTCAAAGTCAACGCCAGGATTCAAAGTTAACACAAGGCGTCGCCTAGATGAAGAGACGCCAAGTACCAGCGTCGCCAAGAGGAAGCGTCGCCAAGGCGAGGGGTCGCCTAGGTGGAGGCGTCGCCCAACCAGGGCGTCGCCAAGATCAAATATCATTAAGTCAAGGCAGTCACAGCGCGGTTCCCCGATACCCATGGGTAGGAAAGACCATGGAGGGAGCGACGCCGTGGGAAGGCCTCAGGTCCCGATAATCCGGGGTAGTGATAAAGAGAAGGAAAAGGTGGCTTCAAGGCCAGCACCAGTGTAGGGCAGCCTGACTCGTGAAGTACCCTTGCCGCCCCAGAGACGCCTTTGGGACAGATACGACTCAAGGGGAGGGTCACGCCCAGGGTAGCCAGGTGCAGGGTACGAGAGGAAGGCAGATACGCTCTCAAAGTGAGTGACTAGATGATTGGGGGCACGAGTTGGCACCCAAAATGTCACCCCTTGCGCAATAGCACTCCCAAGCAGGAGGACTCACATGTAGAAACGTCCCCAGATGGGGTCATGGCGCTGTGAGGCCCTCCACGTGTACGACAGCCAGGTCAGAATAGAAACACCATTTTGTCAGGTACCAGGTAATTAAAGTCATTTAATACAGTTTCTGTTTCGAGCGTTTAAGGTACTATAAAGGCTCCCAAGCGTTTCAACGTCTTAAATGAGCTACGTTTTCTAATTAGATGCGTTAATTAAGCGCGTTACGTTTCATGATTAAAAGCGCTTTAAGGCGCTTTAAATGCTTGGGTAGTTTAAATAGCGCCGAGAATGTTGGGAACAGGGTTCGAACTTTTTGGCAAATTTTCCAGAAACTCTCTAGTTGCTTGCTCGAGCCTTGAGGTGAGGGACAAGGGATTGGGGAAAGATCTTTGCCAGAATGAGAAAATACACACTAGACACAGTTTTCCTTTTTACCACCTTCAGAGTGCCATACGCGGTGCTCCGATACGGAGGTGCATAGTTTTCGGTGTTTCTTGCTGGCTGACTTGAGCGTCGGAGTGCAAACGGCCGCTAGGGCGCCCTTTTGTTCTTCTTTGCAGGAATCCACAGGTAATCAGTGGGAAGGAGTCCCTAGCTGACGGTTGAGGTTGCGCACGAAGACGTCCCAGGTCAACCGGACGGAACAAGATTCAGCACAGATTTTCATTCTAACTTTCCAAAATTGATAATTCAAACCACAGAACAAAGGTGGTCTGTTAATTGACGCACCCTCCCCCAAAAGGTATTTTTTCAGCCATAGAAAAATGATTTTAGGATGAAACTTGAATATTTTTCAAGTACCAAGCTCTTGATGCCAATTGTTAGAATATATGGCGTTAACGAGAGGGGGGTGAATTGTTTAAGAGGGGTTTTTGAAAACTTTTTCAGCTAGAACAAAATCCTTTGTGTGAATCCAGATCAGAATTTCAGTTAGCCAAGAATTTAAGCACAAAACAGCAAAGCACCAGAAAAACAATCGCTTGTTTATACCAGTAAAGCAATAACAACTGAATTTGAAGGAGTTTAAGGGAAGAAAGAGATACACAGACAATTTATACTGGTTCACTCTTAAACCAAGAGCTACATCCAGTCCCCAAAAGCCACTAGGCAATCCACTAAACAATCAAAACAAATTACACACAAACCACCAATGTAGTGACCTTGAACCCTTCAAGAAACACACTCACTTTGGCACAACACACACCAAGAATGTTGATCTTGACCACCTCAAGAGCGCACAACACTCCTTAGCAACAACACTAGAAAATACAAAAGATTCAGAACGAATTACACTTGTTTACAGATCAATCTGAAATCAATACAGATGCAATCATATTCCACTCTTTCTTGAAAAAACCCAAAGCTTGATGTGAATGTTCAAAACTTGAAAGCTATATTTCTCACAACTGAAAACTCAAATATGTTTCTCTTCTTTGTTTTAAAACATAAACAAACCATTTATACTTTTCAAAAAGATTAGTCAAAGCATTTAATAGAGGAGCGTATTCAGTTGGAAATCATTTAAAGCACATTCAACCATTAAAACAAAATTTTGTAGGATTTTCAAAGAAACAATCGATTGAAACCATTAAACAATCGATTGTTTTGGTTTGACAGCAAGTCAACCAACCAAAACAGTTTTCAACCTTTTAAAAAACACCTAAGAGTAAAACAATCAGTTGTTTCGACAAAACAACAAGTTGTTTTTCACTTAGTTTGACAAACACTTAATTTCAAAAAGGTTTTAAAAACACATTAGCTTTAGATTCAACAAATAGTGGATTACACTTTTAAACTTCCCAGATCCTATCCTAAACACAGCAGCAACTCCAGCCTTACATCAAACACTTGGATTTGGATTCTTCAAAGCCCTTGATCACTCTTGATCAACAATCCTGCCCAATTAATAGGAAGAAACGAGCCTTACAATTATGGTTGGGGCCAAATTTTTTGTCGCAATTAAAGCAAAGACCCTTTTCTCTACGGGAAACTCTTTCCTCTGGGCTCAACCTACGAAATTGGATTTTGGGTGGGGTGGGGAGAAGTGGGGTTGTGGTAGTGTTGGTGGTTGTGGAAGGCGCAGGTGTAGTATGTTTACCCCTATAACCGCGACGGCGGTCCTCAATCTTGTCTCGTGGAGTTTTGCCAGGGCCATGGCTTGAGGAAGAGACAAAGGTTGTAATGCTTGAACCTCTCTGCGAATGTCCGGTGAGAGTCCAGAGATGAAGCAACTAAGGAGGAACGAAGGAGCGAGGCCAACAATGTGATTTTCCAAATGTTCAAACTCATTCAAATAATCATTGGCAATACCACGTTGAGTAAGTTGAACAAGGCTCATTTGGGGTCATCATAGAACGACGATGCAAATCTGGTTTCGAGAGCTTCGAGCAAGCTAGGCCACGACGTGATGAAGTCGTTGTGAAACATCTATTGAAACCAACTCAGAGCAGAGCCATCCATGTAGAATGATGCCACTATGATACGGTCCTCGTCGGGTGTCCCTTGGTAGTTGAAGAATTGTGAGATTTTGAAGATCCATCCCATGGCATCATTACCATCAAAACGTGGAACCTCAAGCTTAATAAGTGGTCGGTTGGTATAGGGCGGTGGCGGTGAGTGGGGAGGGGGGTGGATGGGCTGAATGTGGTGCTGAGATACTTCAGTTGCTCTAGAATGGAATCGATTTTGAGGGAAAGTTCATGTTGGTTAGAGGTGGCGTAGTTTGATTTTGGGTGAGGCGAAGAATGGCTTCTTCCAGGCGTTTGGAGGTGACTTTGGAGCTCGTATTGTGTTCGGTCATGGTGGTGAGAGGGCAGGTCGGACCAATTGATAGAGCTAGGACACTCCCTTGGATTCGAGGTCAAGGGAAGAAACCTCCAGAAAACATATAAGAGAAAAGATAGGAAATAATTCTTTTCTCTTTTTTCATTCCTTTCATCATGGTAGTATTTCAACAAATGATATAACGTCAATCATTGGTAACTCACAATACTCTGAAACCGCAAAACAGAATTGGATTGCGTATCTACACCTATGATTCAGCAGAAAAACAAAATTGCACATTACTCAGCAGAAAAACATAATTGCGTATGACTCAACATAATTCTCCCTTCACACATAGTCACTTAGGTAAGTGGGTTCCGGGTCATCCTAATGGGTATGGACGATTGGGCCTCTGCATTCCTATCATAGTGTTAGGTCATGGTGTCTAGTTCTGAAGTTGAATGAAGTTAATGGTGAAGTTTGTGGTGTTTCATGCTTTCATCATAAGTTGCAGTGGTGATTCATAATGATTTGGTGATTTGTGGTTGTAGTAAGAGGTGCTTGTTGGTGATGGGGTAGGTAGTTGGTTTTCGTTAGTGGTTAGTTCCTGCATTTTTTTCAATTTTTGGTTGTGTAATTTAAAGACTTTCTAGATTACACAATCTGAAAGGTATTTTTGGAATAGGGAATGTCTTTTGGATTAAGTCTTTTGGATTCTATAATATGGAATATAAAGTTATATTCAAAATTGTATAATCTGAAAACTAATTCCTCATTTAAAATAACCTTTCGGATTGTATAACTTCCAAATTGTACAATCCAGAATGTATCATAGTAGAAGGTCCAGTCTGAAATGTTATTTAAAATATGGAAGGAATAAAATTTGAAATGTTGGTTTTATAAATTGATAAAATTATAATAAAGGTGTTATCTATCATATAGACTTGCAATTGTAGGGGAGTGAAACGTGAATTATGTAGGCAGTAAGCATGAATTGAATGAAAGAGACTATGCTAGGAATTTTACATTAATCAAGTAAATACAATTTCATTCATTTGTATTGTAATTTTGACAAGTCATGTAACTATGTTGTAAGAAATTTGTGTAGGTTTCTACTACGAGAGATAACTTACTAGAATGGGTGTGTATGGTGGGTTTCAAACGTGGTTTTGTCATAGTGATTATTTTATCGAATGTGGGCCCTGAAGTCAATGTTAGTGATAGAGACCTTCCTAAAGCTTCCAATCTTCTAGGTTGGTTTTACAACAATAAGAATGTTAAAACAAGTTGTAAAATGTTAGTTAATTTTGTGCAGGCTTGAAAAGTTATCATGGATGCATGGGGGATTATCTTTAATGGTGCATCGTATGATGAATTTGAGGGGTGTTTTAAATGTTTTGAAAGTATTTGTTCGCCATGGTCATTATTTGGTGAGTATGTGAATAACACATGAGTCATTCCACATAAGGAAAAGTTTGTAAAGGCATGAACATATTCGATGATGCATTTGGAAAATACAATATCAAATAGGTGTTGAACAAGGTGCTTTGATGTCTCCAAATCCAAGTGGATTTCTTGAAGACCTTGATGTTGGTTGTATGTGTGTCTAGTGTAGTTTGAATTTGTTAATCCACTCTAATTAATAATCCAAGGTTGTTTGATTCAAGTTCTTTTAAAAAATATTTGTTGTCTAAAGAAAGTGGAAAATCAACCTGTTGAAATTTCGATTCAACCGGTTATTTTACACTTAGTGTATTTTGAAAAGAATTTAAAAAAGCTTGACTTTGGTTGACTTTGCTGTCAAACCAATTGAATCGGTTGTTTCGCGTTTTCAATCGATTGTTTTTCTGAAAACTTAAACAGAATTTTGTTAAGTGTATCTAATCTATTTTAAATGTTTTTAACTGATTTTAGGTCTTGCATTAAATGCTTTTAACAACTATTTGGAGTTTAAATAAGTTGTTTTACGCTCTTGGTTGTTAATTATTCAAGAGAAATTATTCAAATCAGATTTTCCAAGATTTCAAAGAGCTTTGGATATTTTCTAAATGTGGAATAGGATTGTGATGTATGAAGTTTGCTTTAGTCTTTCATTATACCCAGGTGTACTCCATTCCATCTCTCTTGACTATTGTATTTCTATAAGAATTGTGGTTGTGCAGAGTCAGAGGTTGTTCTGAAATTTGTGGTGTATTTGCCAAAGATGGTATGTGTTCTTGAAGGGATCAAGATCACCACTTTGGTGTGTTGTGTGTAATCAAGGTTTTTTATTGCTTAGTGAATTCTCAGTGGTTGTTGAGGACTGAATGTAGCTCTTGGTAAAGAGTAAACCAGTATAAACTCTATGTGTTAATCTCTATGTCCTTTCTCTTGTTAAAACTGTTTTTGCTTTGTTTTTAACACTATTGGTATAAATAACTGATTGTTTCGCAAAAATAATTGGTTGATTTTCTGCAATCACATTAAAAATAGTTTTGAACTTGGCTTAATTTATTTCTAATTGATTGATTCCTCATTGTCTTTCACTATACCTTCAATACTTGTGAAAATCTTTCATAAACAATTCTAACAATTGGCATCAGGAGCTAAGTTTTTTAAAGTCATTCAAGTTTTCGATCCTAAAAATCTTTTTCATGGCTGAAAAACTACCCTTTGGGTAGGGTACTTCAATTAACAGGCCACCTCTATTTTGTGGTTTGAATTATCAGTTTTGAAAGTTAAGAACGAAGATATTTGTGGAATCAATTGATAGAGGAATTTGGGATGCCATTGAAAATGACCCTTTTATTCCAAAAGTTGAAAAAGATAATGTTTTCATTGAAAAACCTTGGTCCCAATGGACTGAGACTGAAAGCAAACGAGCTTAATGTGATTGTATTGCCAAAAATATCATTACATTTGCTCTAAATTCTGATGAATTTTCCAAGGTTTCAAAATGTGGTTCTGCAAAGAATATGTGTGACATTCTTGAGATTAATCATAAAGGCTCAAGTGAAATTGCTTAGCAAGATAATGATGTTTCTTCCTCTTGATCATCATCAAATGGAAATGAAGGGGCAAATCTATGCTTAACGGCAAAGGGAGATTCTAACACAAGCAGTGTAAGTTTCACAACCTCAATTAATTTTGAAAATTACAGCTAGCTTCTTAATGCTTTTAAAGAAACTCATGAAGAAGCTAATAGGGTGGCCCTTTTAAACAACCGTTTGAAAGGCATGAATAATTGGCTGGAAAATAGATTCAAAGCATTGGAAGAAGAGCTGAAAAATTCGAAAAATGATTCTGAAAATCTGGAAATCATTTACAAAAACTCTTCTTGCAAATATGACTCTACCTTTTGTGAAAATTTTGAATCTCTTCATAAGAAGGTTCACTATCTTGTGAAAATTTTCGATAAGTTTTCAAAAGGCTAATCTAACTTTGAAATTGTTCTTGCAACGCAAAAATGAGTTTTTGGAAAATTGGATTGGGTTTTAATCCACACAGCAAGAAAAAATCAGTTTTACAGCCCTTTTCATGCTTATTTGAAAAACACCCGATTGAATTGTTGAAACAACCGGTTGTTTCATGTTTTTATTGTATGAAAAAGGCCCACTCAATTAGATTTTGCAGAGTTAGAAAATTTATTGTTCTTGGGGGTGTTTTGAAATGGGTTCCTAAGAATTTCAAGGATCCAAATGTATCAGTTAATACCCATGGACCCAAATTTAAAAGGGGACCAAATCTTGCTCCTTGATTTTTGTTCTTGCAGGGTTCTTTAATGGAAAATCAGCACATGTGGTACCTGGACAACGGTTGTTCTAAGCACATGACAGGGGATAAAACCTAGTTTGTCAATCTTCTCCATAAGCAAGAAGGTCATGTGACTTATGGTGACAACAACAAAGGGAAAATTCTTGGAAGAGGAACCATTGGAGACAAAAACACCTTTTTGATCCATGATGTGTTGTTTGTGGAAGGACTCAAGCATAGTCTCCTAAACATAAGCCAACTGTGTGACAAAGGTTATCAAATAACCTTCAAGCCTAACACGTGTGAAATACAGCTACCAAAATCACAGGAAGTTTTGTTCATCGGTAAAAGGATCAACAATGTTTATGTTCCTGTCGGTTGACTCCCTTCGCCGGTTGACTTTACCAGCAACTTTGGCCCTTCAATCTTGCTTGAGAATCATTCCTTCTTGATCAATAAACCTCTCACCTGCAAAGACAAAGGGGCGCCCTAGCGGCCGTTTGCACTCCGACGCTCAAGTCAGTATTAGGGCAAAGAAACACCAAGTGTGTATATTAACTTCAGTCTTAAAAACTGCGTACCTTACTAGGGTTCTTAGCACCCTTTATATAGGCTGAAACTAGGGTTTACCTTTGTGTTTTTACCCTTGACTAGGGTTCCTTTGAGAATGCCCTTGCGCCGCTATTCATAGAATCTTAGCGTATCTGGCGCATGAACTTCCCTTAACTGGAGTGCAACGAATGACAGAGTGACTGCTTGGGTACCAACTTGTGCACCTATTCTCTAGCGCCATCTGCTTCGTGGGTGCCCTTAGTACTCATGTGCCATGCATGCAACATCCTTGGAAACCCTAACCCTAATGGGTCTAAACGCACCATAGGATTATCCACACGTGTTGCGCCTTCATGCGTTATACACACCACTTGCATGGATCCCTCGTGACTTAGGCTTTCCACATATCTCTTGTCTTTAACTGTTATCTTAACAAAACTCTAGGGCCCACCTTACGTGGCCCTTTACATCATCCTGTTGACCGATGTCCAATCTTCTCCCTCCACTGATGAGGTTCGATATTGATCTCCAACATCAGGCTTAGGATAGCAATCTCAAAGACTAACCAAACCCCTGGTAGGTGCATCTGGGGTCCACCTCACGTGGCCCCCTCCCATTACCAAACATCGGTGCACGATGTCTGAGGTCAATCTCTGAGTTGATGACCGAGGACTGGTCAGGACAGTTTATCTTCTTGATATTTCACATTCTGCATCTATTGGCTGCCTTCTAAAAAAACATGAGGAATCATGGTTATGGCATAGAAGGATAACACACATCCACATGCATCATCTAAATAAGCTGATCTCAAAAGATCTTGTGATTGGTTTACCCAAACTCAAGTTTGAGAAATACCATATATGTGAAGCATGTTAAAAGGGGAAGCAAATCAAACATTCTTTCAAACTGAAAATTTTTGTTTCTACTTCCAAACCCCTTGAACTGCTGCGCATGGATTTGTTTAGTCCTTTAAGAATCACGAGTCTTGGTGGAAACTACAATGTTATTGTCATGGTTGATGATTTCTTTAGTTTCACAAGGACATTGTTATTGGAATCCAAGAATGATGCATTTTCTGCATTCAAAAAGCTTGCCAAGAGGTTACAAAACATGAGTTGCAGTAACATTTGTTCCATTCGTAGTGATCATGGAGGGGAATTTCAAAATGAAAAATCCAGTGTTTTTTGTGAAAATTTTAGGAATTTTCCATAACTCTTTTGCTTCTATAACTCCCCAACAAAATGGGGTTGTGGAAAGGAAGAATAGGTGATAAGTGTCTAATTTCAGTAATATTTCATATTAAAATATAGGAACTTATGAAAATTTATTACTAATTTGCATATAAAATAATCTCTAATTTATGAATTTATACATTTTTACATTTTTATGAGCTTTATTTGAGTAAGAGCATTTTATTCCCAAATTTGGTGTTAATTGCAGATTTCTAGGGAGGATTAAAGATTTGGAATAAAGGAGAATAATTTGAGCTAAAAAGAGAAAGCTGGAAGGTCCCAGAATGGAAAAAGATGCAAAGAAAGATTGGGCTTTTTTTATGTTTTATCATTTAGCCCATTAGCGCGACACAGGAAGCAACCTAACCCTAGAAAACTAGGATAAATAGAGGGCTAGAGGCTCAACCCTAGAGTGCCAGATTGAGAGGAAAACATCATAGAGTGAATTGTAACCCAATTGGGAGAATAGAAGGTGTTAGAAGTATGCGTGGCTAATTCTACCCTTGGGATTGGGAGTAATCTGCTCAAACTCTTATGTATTGAGGTGATATTTTATATACTAATATTCAGTTCTTGATTGATTATTGTTATTGTTGTTTTACTTTTAACTTTCTGTGACAAATTGAGAATCTTAAATCTGACCGAGAGGTATTTTTAGGGTTCGGACCTAAACATCAATACTTAGCATATTTGAGTGCTAGATATAGTCTTGAAATGTTAATTGCCATTAACGCCTGATTGTGATTTCTAAGTTGTTTTTATAAGTATGCGATAGATCGATATTTAGGAAACATTTTTAAGAATTTTATATGCGAGAGATCGATATAAATGAATTTTCTACGGGCATCAATTTCAATCAAAGAACTTAATATTAAAACGCTAATCAAAATACATGAGAGTGAGAGAGATGAAACCTAATCCTTATTTTTCCAATTGAAGCAACTAATTCTTTGTTTGTTTTCTTATTGATCAGTGCCAACATAATCACTTCAAACTCCTTTTTATTGTTCTATTGTTATATTTAGCGAATATTGTACTCGATAGTTCACTGTTCCTTGTGGGATCAATATCCTTCCTTAGGGATAATTATTACTTCTAACAAATGCGGTGCACTTGCCGTAAAAAGTCATCAATAAGTCTCCTGAGGAACTTGCTAGAACCATTTTAAGCGAGTCCTCTTTGCCAAAATATTTTTGGGTTGATGTTGTTAGCACAACTTGCTATGTGATGAACATGGTCCTTATTAGACAAATGTTGAAGAAAACCCCTTATGAATTGTTTAATGGAAGAAAACCCAACATTGGTCATCTAAAAGTGTTTGGTTACAAGTGTTACATTTTAAATAATGGAAAAGAAAACCTTGACAAGTTTGATGAAAAAATGGATAATGGTATCTTTATTGGTTATTCATTAACTAGCCATGCTTACAGAGTGTATAATAAAAGGCTTATGACTTTGGAAGAGTCTATTCATGTTGTCTTTCATGAGACTAACCGTGCAGAACAGGAATTCGTGGAGAATTATGCAGAAGAAGATGAGCAAAACATCATTCTAGAGAAGTTGGAATCCTGTCCAGAAAAACAACCAATTGATTTTGCGAAACAACCGGTTGAAATTCTGCAACAGGATGAACTTCCCAAAGAATAGAAGATTCCTAGAGATCTTTCTATGGACAACATCATTGGATAGATTGATAAGGGAGTGTCTAATTGAAACTTTGTCTCTCATTACTGTAAACACATGGCTTTTGTGTTACAAATTGAACCCAAATCTATAGATGATGCACTTAAGGATGAAAGTTGGGTGGCTGCCATGCATGAAGAGCTGAATCAATTCATCAGAAATAATGTGTGGTCTCTTGTTCCTAAGATTGATTGCATGAATGTCATAGGAACTAAGTCGGTGTTCAGAAACAAACTGGATGAAGTTGGTGTGATAACAAGAAACAAAGCTAGATTGGTTGCTAAAGGCTACAATCAAGAGGAAGGCATTGACTATGATGAAACCTTCGCACCAGTGGCCAGATTGGAAGTTGTGAGACTGCTACTTGCATATGCTCTTTGAGTGATTTCAAACTGTTTCAGATGGATCTGAAGAGTGCATTTCTCAATGGATTCATCAAGGAAGGGGTCTATGTCTCACAACCACCCGGTTTTGAAGATCATCAACATCCTAATCATGTGTACAAGTTGATATCATTTTTGGTGCTACTAATGATTGTCTATGTGAGGAATTTTTGGCAGCTATGCAAGGGGAGTTTGAAATGTCTATGATGAGAGAGTTATCCTTCTTCTTAGGGTTGTAGGTCAAGAAATCAAAGGATAGCATCTTTCTAAGCCAAACCAAGTACTGCAACGAGATTCTCAAGAAGTTTGAGATGGAAATCTGCAAAGAGGCATCCACACCTATGTTCACAAGTTGTTATATGGATGTTGGCTTGGCTGGAACGGCTGTAGATCAAACCAAATTCAGATGATTGATTAGTTCTTTGCTCTATCTCACTTTTAGCAGGTCAGACATCATGTTTGCAGTTTGTCTATGTGCTAGATTTTAATCAAATCCAAAAGAATCTCACTTCAAGTCTGCCAAACGAATTCTGAAATACCTTAAGGACACAACCAATGTTGGTTTATGGTATCCCTCTCACTCTTCTATACATTTGGTTGGTTATTCTGATTTTGATTTTGCAGGGTGCAAGCTGGATCAAACAAGCACAAGTGACACTTGTCTTCTTCTTGGTTCATGTCTCATATCTTGTGATAGCAAGAAGAAAGCTTGTGTGGCCCTCTCAACTGCAAAAGCTAAATTCATAGTCATTGGTAGTTGTTGTGCTCAGATTCTCTGGATCAAACAACAACTAGAAGACTTTGGCTTGAAGGTCAACAAGGTGCCTTTGCTTTGTGATAACAGAAGTTCTATCAACCTCACTAAAAATCTGATTCAACATTCAAGGACAAAGCATATTGAGATTCGCCACCACTTTATAAGCGATCATGTGAGCAATGGGGATTGTGAAATTCAGTTTATTGAAACTGAAAAGCAACTTGCAAATATCTTCACTAAGCCACTGCCTAAAGAAAGGTTTTTCTTCTTAAGAAGTGAATTGGGTATTCTTGATTGTCAAAATCTTTCTTAATTCTGTTTTTACCTTTTCTCCTATTATATTTGTGAAGACAAATAAGAGAAAAATTGGTGATTTTTGTGTTGTACTTTGATGCTACATTGTATGGTGCCCTATTCTGGTTTCTTATTCTGTTATAACTACTGCTATATCTCTGATATAACTCTAATATGCACCTTAATTCACCACTCACTAGTACAAAAGTTTAAAAAAATGACTCATTATTTAATGCATTTTTACAGTCAAACGCTGTCTTTCAAAACGCAGTGGCAATTTTGAAATTAACTTGATTTAAGAAGGCAGCTATTTGTAATAGCCACATTCTTAAATCAAGCGCTTTATTTACAAATGCGGCTATTACAAATAGACTCATTCTTAAATCAAAGCGCTTGATTTAAGAATGCGGCTATTACAAATAGTCGCTATCTTAAAATCTTTTTTACCCTAATTCAGAAGCACCCCACTTACGTTTTCATACTCTCCTTTCTCTCGCGCTTCATTTTTCTTCAGCACTCAAGGACTATGCACATTGAGATTTGCCACCACTTTATAAGGGATCATGTGAGCAATGGGGATTGTGATGTTCAGTTTATCGAAACTGAAAAGCAACTTGCAGACATCTTTACTAAGCCACTACCTAAGGAAAGGTTTTTCTTCTTAAGAAATGAATTGGGTATTCTTGATTCTTAAATTCTTTCTTAAATTTTTTTTTATCTCTTTTCTTGCTCTATTTGCAAGACAAATAGGGGGAGAATAATGTGGTTTTTAGTGTTATATTGCTTCTGCTACATTGCTTTAAATCTGGTTTATTTTGTTGTTGCTAAGTGCTCTGATCTGCACCCCAATCACAATGGTTTTCATACTCTATTTGCTAGTTTTCTTGCTGAAAAGCTTATGTTGAAAACTGGTTCTTGGGCGCTTTCCAAACCTAGGTTATCTTGCTGCCTTGCACATTTTCGGTTTTGCAAGTTCTATCAAATTCAAAAAGGACAACACCAGGAAACCAGGGATTTGTCTTCATCAAACAGGGGGAGATTGTTAAACAAGGTGCTTTGATGTGTCCAAATCCAAGTGGATTGCTTTAAGACCTTGATGTTGGTTGTGTGTGTGTGTCTAGTGTAGTTTGAATTTGTTAATCCACTCTAATTAATTATCCAAGGTTGTGTGATTCAAGTTCTTTTGAAAAATATATGTTTTGTAAAGAAAGTGGAAAATTAACCTGTTGAAATTTCGATTCAACCGGTTGTTTTAAACTTAGTGTATTTTGAAAAGAATTTCAAAAGGCTTGATTTGGTTGACTTTGTTGATAAACCAATTCAATCGATTGTTTCTTGTTTTCAATCAATTGTTTTTCTGAAAACCTTAACAAAATTTTGTTAAGTGGTTCTAATCTGTTTTAAATGTTTTTAACTGATCTTGGGTCTTGCATTAAATGCTTTTAACAATTGTTTGGAGTTTGAATAAGTTGTTTTACGCTCTTGGTTGTTAATTATTCAAGAGAAATTATTCAAATAAGTTTTTCCAAGATTGCAAAGGGCTTTGGATCTTTCCTAAGAGTGGAATGGGATTGTGTTGTATTAAGTTTGCTTTAATCTTTAATTATACCCAGGTGTACTCCATTCCTTCTCTCTTGACTACTGAATTTCTGTAAGAATTGTTGTTGTGCAAATTTACAGGTTGTCGTGAAATCTATGGTGTATTTGCCAAAGGTGGTGTGTATTCTTGAAGGGTTCAAGATCACCACTTTGGTGTGTTGTGTGTAATGAAGGTTTTTTATTGCTTAGTGAATTCTCAGTGGTTGTTGAGGACTGGATGTAGCTCTTGGTAATGAGTGTACCAGTATAAACTCTCTATGTTAATCTTTCTATCCTTTCTCTCATTTAAAATTGTTTTTGCTTTGCTTTTAACACTTCTAGTATAAACAATCGATTGTTTCGTAAAAACAACCAATTGTTTCATAAAAACAACCGATTGTTTCATAAAAACTACCAAAAGCTCTACAATCACATTAAAAACAAATTTGAACTTGGCTTAATTGATTTCTAATTGATTGATTCCTCATTGTCTTTCACTACACCTTCAATACTTGTGAAAATTTTTCGTAAAAAATTCACGCCCTCTTGTTTAAGGCCTATAATTCTAACAATAGGTATGTTTGTACATGTTAAGATAAACTATGTTTTGAATGTTTTTTCCTTCTACATATTTTTTTAAAATCGTCTACATCTTGTATAGACAGTCCTCTATACATGGCCTAGATTGGCTAGACGATCCCTAGAGGACATTCTATACAAGGTCTAGACGGTCCCCTGGTAGATCGTCTTGATGCTCTTTGTTTGTATAGATAATCATCAAAGGACAATCTATACAACGTCTAGATAGTCTAACAGGGACTATCTATACAAAAAAGAGTGTCTAAATGGTCTTCCAAGGAACCGTCTGTACAAAGAAAAATCATGCAAAACATTCATAATTTACATATCAAATTTGTATATGTTAATTAATTCTTGTTTGTTTTGTAATATGGAAGGTTGAATTTTCTCCCTTGAATTTGAAGCAAGTAATGTAAAATAGTATGGGAGACTTGTGTACGTATTGGGATGTAGTAAACATATGGACTTGAAGGGTCTACTAAGGCGGTGGTCATCATATAGACTCCAAGTGACCTCATAATGGGTCAGAGCATTCAACTACATCCAAACAACACCAACTGTACTGATATGTCGTCCACTGAAGTATCGAGCTGCCCACAGGTGAACCTCGTGATAGGTTGGGATTTATATCCCTCATTCCCATGCCCGAAAATACTCACATCCATGCCTCTGTAATTTCAACAAAATAGTTATTCATGTATTCAGATGACAGTGAACCTAACAAAGATTAATGTTGTTCGTCTCATAGTTGAATAAGAGTCGCATATGTTGAATCAAGTGTGATCAAAGCTTTGAAGAATCCAAATCCTAGCGTTTGATGGAAGGTTGAAGTTGCTGTTTGTTTTAGAGTAGGATCTGGGTAGTTTATCTTTGTAATCCACTCTTTGTTGAATCTAAAGCTTAAGTGTTTTCAAATCTTTTAAGTTTAAACTGTTTTTCAAACTAAGTGAAAAACAACCTGTTGTTTTGTCGAAACAACCGATTGTTTTATACTTAGGTGTTTTTGAAAAGTTTAAAAACTGTTTTGGTTGGTTGACTTGCTGTCAAACCAAAACAACCGATTGATTCGCACTTTCAATCAATTGTTTGTTTGAAAATCCTAATAGAAATTGTTTTGTTAGTTTGACCATTCTTTTAAATGCTATAAATAGTTTGTTTAACTTTTATAACAAAAAACAAGATAGAAAAACAAATTTAATTTTTCACAAAGTGCTTTCCAAAGATTTGAGTTTTCACCTTTGAGCTTTGGTTTATCAAGAAAGAGTGGAATAGGATTACATTTGTATTGATTTCAGTTCATTCTGTAACAAGTGTAATTCGTTCTGAATACTTTGTACTTTCTGGTGTTGTAAAGCCAAGAAGGGTTGTGTGCTCTTGAGGTTGTCAAGATCAACATTCTTGGTGTTTGTGCTGAGCAAAAGGAAGTGTGTTTCTTGAGGGGATCAAGGTCACTTCTTTGGTGGTGCGTGTATGTAATTTGGTTTTGATTACTTAGTGGATTCGCCAATGGTTTTTGGGAAACTGGATGTAGCTCTAGGTTTAAGAGTGAACCAGTATAAACTGTTTGTGCATCTCTTTCTTCCTTAAACTCTTTAAATTCAGTTGTTGTTATTTTTACTGGTATATACAACCGATTGTTTCGTAGAAACAATCGATTGTTTTTCTTGTTGTTTACTGTTTTGAGCATTGTTTCTTGGCTAACTGAATTCCTAATCTGGTTTCTTGGAAAGAATTTCATTCTAGCTTAAAAAGTTTGCGAAAACCCCTTTTAAACAATTAACCCCCCCCCCCTCTCGTGTAATGCCATACATTCTAACAATTGGCATCAAGCGCTTGGTACTTGAAAAATACTCAAGTTTAATCCTAAAACCTTTTTTCAATGGCTGAAAAACTACCTTTTGGAGAGGGTGCTTCAATCAACAGACCACCTCTATTCTGTGGATTGAATTATCAATTCTGGAAAGTTAGAATGAAAATCTTTGTTGAATCTCTTGAAAAGGGAATTTGGGATGCAATTGAAAATGGCCCTTTTATTCCAAAATTTGAAAAAGATGAATCTTCCATTGAAAAACCTTGGTCTCAATGGACTGATTCTGAAAACAAGAAGGCCAAATTTGATGGTTTTGCTAAGAACATCATAACATCTGCCTTGAATTTGGATGAATTTTTCAGGATTTCTCAATACTCATCGGCCAAGGAGATGTGGGACACTTTGGAGGTGACTCATGAAAGAACCAATGATGTGAAAAGAGCTAGAAAGCATACTCTAATTCAGGAATATGAAATGTTTAGAATGCTTAAGGGTGAGTCAATCGCTGAAGTACAAAAGAGGTTCACTCACATCATCAACCACCTTATGAGCCTTGGGAAAACCTTTGATATAGAAGAACTAAACATCAAGATCCTCAAGTGTCTTGATAGATCATGGCAACCTAAGATGACAGCGATTTTTGAATCAAAAGATTTGACATCCTTGACAATGACTTCATTGTTTGGTAAGCTTAGAGAACATGAGTTAGAAATGAATACACTCAATGTTCAAGAAAGTGAAGAAAAGCATGTGGGAAGCATTGCCTTGAAAGTTGCCAAGCATAAAAGCAAGCAAGAGTCAAGTGATGAAAGTGAAGAAGAAAACCTTAGTTTGCTGTCCAAGAAGTTTAGTACATTCTTGAAGAGAAATCGCAACAAAAAAGCCAACAAAGAAAGGTATGACAACAAGAAAACTAGTGATTTCAATTTTGTACCATCCCGTATCCGGGGCGTTGACTAAGTCAAAGTCAAAGTGAACGGCTGGAGAGTCAAAGTCAACGGCTGGAGAGTCAAAGTCAACGAAAGGCGTCGCCTAGGTGGAGAGACGCCAAGAGGAAGCGTCGCCAAGGCCAGGTGTCGCGTCGCCAAGGCAAGGCGTCGCCTAGGTAAATGCGTCGCCCAACCAGGGAGTCGCCAGATCAAACAGTGCTGAAGCAAGGCAATCACGGTGTGGTTCCCCGATACCCATGGGTAGGAAAGACCATGGAGGGAGCGATGCCGTGGGATGGCCTCAGGTCCCGATAACCCGGGGCAGTGATAAAGAGAAGGAAAAGGTGGCTTCAAGGCCATAGTAATAGTACCAGTGTAGGGCAGCCTGACTCGTGAAGTGCTCCTCCCGCCCCAGAGACGCCTGTGGGGCAGATACGACTCAAGAGGAAAGTCACGCCCAGGGCAACCGGGTGCAGGGTACAAGAGGAAGGCAGATACGCTCCCAAAGTAAGTGACTAGACACTTGGGGGCATGAGTTGGCACCCAAAAAGTCACCCCTAGCGCAGTAGCACTCCCAAGCAGGAGGACTCACGTAGAAACGTCCCCAGATGGGCAGAAACGCCCCCGGATGGGGTCATGGCGTCGTGAGGCCCTCCACGTGTACGACAGCCATGCCATAATAGAAACACCCTTTAGTCAGGTGCCAGGTAATTAAAATTCATTCAATCCAGTTTCCCTTTCGAGCATTCAGGTACTATAATGGCTCCCGAGCGTTTCAACGTCTTAAATGCGCTACGTTTTCTAATTAAGCGCTTTAATGAGTGCGTTACGTTTGTGATTAAAAGCGCTATAAGGCGCTTTAAATGCTTGGGTAGTTTAAATAGCACGGAGAATGTTGAAAAAAGGGTTCGAACTTTCTGCAAATTTACCAGAGCTCTCTAGTTGCTTGCTCGTGCTTCATTAGTTACGAACAAGGGACTGGGGAATATTTTTGCCCGAAAGAGAGAACACAGATACCCAGTACACAGTTATTTCTTATCACCTTCAGAGTGCCATATGCGGTGCTCAGAGACGGAGGTGAATAGTTTTGGTGTTTCTTGCTGGCTGACTTGAGCGTCGGAGTGCAAATGGCCGCTAGGGCGCCTCTTTGTCCTTTTTTTTTGCAGGAATCCACAGGCAATCAGTGGGAAGGAGTCCCTAGCTGATGGTTGAGGTCGCGCACGAAGACATCTCGGTCAACCGGACGGAACATTTGGCGCCCACCGTAGGGCCGATATAAAACATCAGTCCCATCACAAGTTCGAGGAAATCTACCAAGTTACAGTAACGTTGAAGGAGGTTGGAGTCACCATGGCCCCCACCAGACGAAGCACAGCACGCGCAGCCCCAACAGAACTATCCATGCAACAGGTCCTGAAGATAATGAGGGGGCTGCAACAGGACATGGCGGATTCGAAAATGGAGCAGGAACGCATGCAGGCAGACCTTGACGCCTCGCATGAGCGGAACGAAGAGCTCCACCGTGTGAATGAGGAGTTGCGCCAGGGCCTGAGAAACGATCGGAGGCGGCCTGGGCATGACGAGATGGAGAACCATTCCCCACCAAGGGAGTTTTCCACTCCTTTCTCACAGGAGATCCTAGACGCAGCGATCCCGAACACGTTCGCGGGACCCAAGGTGATCTTCACCGGGATGGAGGACCCAGAGACGCATCTTGCTGCATTTCACACACAGATGGTCCTGATAGGCGGTTCTGATGCTGCCAAGTGCAAGCTCTTCATGAGCACCCTGACCGGGATGGCTATGGACTGGTTCATTAGCGTCCCAGAGGGTCATATCACATCTTTCCGCCAATTGTCGCGATTGTTCCGGGAACAGTACTTAGCTAACAAGGCCCCGCCGCCGGTCTCCTACGATCTGTTTGATGTGAAGCAGTATCAGGGGGGAGACCCTGAAGGAGTATATCAATCGCTTCGGGGCCCAGGTCGTGAAGGTTGGTACAACAGAGGAGCCTATGATCGTGTACGCATTTGTGAAAGGCGTATGCCCCGGCCCCTTTGGAGAATCCATTATCCGCAATCGCCCTAGGACTTTCGCTGAACTACGGCGTAGGGCGGGAGAGCATATTGCTTCTGAAGGGGAGGTATGTGTGAAGCGCACCAGCGTCGTGCCCTCACGCCCGAGGGGACCGGCGCGAGTTCAACCCGTCAGGGTCAATGAGACCACGACGGGGAGAAAGAAGCCAGAGGCGAGACGCCCCTACGAGGCCAGAAAGCCCCAGCCCCGGGGTCCAGCAGGAGGCGAACGCCCCGCCAGAGAAAGAGCGAGACCGGCGAGGTACAACTTCGTGGTTGAGTTGAAGGATTTAATCGCCGTGCCTAACATAGCTGAGAGGCTGAGGCGACCGGCGAAGACCGACAAGGTGTTAGGGCCCCGTAAAGACTCTTGGTGCGAATTCCACGAGGCTTTCGGGCACCACATTGATAATCGCCTGTCGTTGGGCTACCAGCTAGATGAGCTGGTGAGGACTGGGTTTTTGAAGGACTATGTCGCAGATCCCACAACGACCGCCACCTTGTCGCCGCCGGCGGAAGAACCAGCACACGAGATGCCTGTGCTTGGCGAGGTCCACACCATTGCTGGAGGTTTTTCCGGCGGGGGACCCACCGCCTCCCAGCGGAAGAAGTACGCGAGGGGGGTGAATTCGGTTGAAGAGAGGCTCTCAGGGGAGCCGTGGGAGTCGGATATCGTGTTCACGAGAAGAGACCTCCGAGATGTGGTACCCCACGACAACGACCCCGTTGTCATCTCAGTCGTCACAGCCGGAAGGAAGGTGCACAGAGTGCTTGTCGACCAAGGAAGTTCGGCAGACGTCATGTTTCTGTCGACCTTTAACAAGTTACGGCTGTCCCCCGATCTGTTGAGTCCCTATACGGGGTGCCTGTATGGGTTCGGGGATAACAAGGTGGAAGTCCGGGGGTACCTGGAGTTGAGGACTACGTTCACAGACGGAGAGGCCTCCCGTACCGAAAGCATCCGGTACCTGGTCGTGAACGCCAACTCCGCCTACAATATTTTGCTGGGCAGACCGGCGTTAAACCGTCTGAACGCGGTGTCCTCCACACGCCACATGAAGATGAAGCTGCCGGACCTCAATGGCCAGGTGATAGTCATCGGGTCAGACCAGGAGGAGGCGAGGAAATGCTATGAAAACAGCCTGAAAACGAAGAGAGGCGTATTCATGGTGTATGAACGTCCGCCGAGCGCGGATGCGACGATGATTGAGGCGACGCCCGTTGGGTTGACACCTGAAGCGGCCATAGCGGAGAGGGCGATGCCCGATGCAGATGTGCCAATGGAGGAAGGCCCTGACGACGCGGCGCCCGTGGAAGAGGCGGCGCCCGTCGAAGATGATAGCAGGGAGCAACCTGCGGCTAACGCCGTAGAAAGGGAGATTGGCGGCAAGACTTTCAAGTTAGGAAGTTCGCTAAGCCCGGAAGAACAGGAAGTGATTTCACGCCACCTGGATGCCTTCGCATGGTCCGCCTCGGATATGCCAGGCATCGACCCCGATTTCCTGTGTCACCACCTCAGCATGGACGCCACGGTCCGCCCCGTGCGTCAGAGAAGGAGAAAGTTCAATGAGGAACGACAACAGGTGGTGAAAGACGAAACGCAGAAGTTGCTGAGTGCTGGCCACATCAGGGAGATTCAGTACCCTGAGTGGCTCGCCAACGTCGTCTTGGTGAAGAAGGCGAACGGAAAGTGGAGGATGTGTGTTGACTTCACGGACCTGAACAAGGCATGCCCAAAGGACTCGTATCCGCTGCCCAGCATCGACGCCTTGGTAGACAGTGCGTCCGGCAGCAAGGTGCTAAGTTTCCTGGACGCCTTTTCAGGGTACAACCAAATCAAGATGCACCCAAGAGACGAGAGCAAGACTGCATTCATGACTGAGACATGCAGTTACTGCTATAAGGTGATGCCCTTCGGGCTGAAAAATGCGGGCGCCACGTACCAGAGGAATGTGTACGCCTATGTAGACGACATGGTGGTGGCGTCGCAGGATAGGGTGCAGCACATGGCAGACCTGGAGGAGTTGTTCAACACAATATCCAAGTACCGCCTCAAGTTGAACCCCGAGAAGTGTGTTTTCGGGGTAGAGGCCGGTAAGTTCTTGGGTTTTCTGCTCACCGAGAGGGGGATAGAGGTGAACCCCAACAAATGCGCGGCTATTATCGCCATGCGGAGCCCGACGTCGGTGAAGGAGGTGCAACAGCTGACAGGGCGGATGGCGGTGCTCTCGAGGTTTGTTTCCGCCGGAGGAGAGAAGGGGCACCTGTACTTCCAGTGCCTCAAGAGAAACAGTCGCTTTGCATGGACTGATGAATGCGAAGCGACTTTCATTAAGCTGAAGGAGTACCTGGCGACGCCATCGGTCCTCTGCAAGCCGGTAGCGGGCGTGCCCCTCCGTTTATATTTTACTGTAACGGAGCGGGCCATCAGTTCCGTGTTGGTCCAAGAGCAGGACCAGAGTCAGAAGCCCATCTACTTCGTAAGCAAGGCCTTACAGGGGGCTGAGACGAGGTACCAAGCACTAGAGAAGGCGGCGCTGGCGGTAGTGTTCTCTGCTAGGAGGCTCCGTCATTACTTCCACAGCTTTACGGTGGTGGTGATGACCAACCTCCCTATACAGAAAGTGCTGCAGAAACCTGATGTGGCAGGAAGAATGGTACGCTGGGCGGTGGAACTGTCAGAATTCGACATCCAGTACGAGCCTAGAGGATCCATCAAAGGGCAGGTGTACGCAGATTTTGTAGCGGAACTTTCGCCCGGAGGTGAGCAAGAGGTGGAAGCGAGTTCGCAGTGGCTGCTCTCGGTTGATGGCTCTTCAAACCAACAAGGGAGCGGTGCGGGAATAGTCTTGGAGGGACCCGACGGCATACTGATCGAGCAGGCCCTGCGCTTTGCTTTCAAGGCAAGCAACAATCAGGCAGAATACGAAGCCCTGATAGCAGGTATGCACCTGGCCAAGTAGATGGGCGCGCATAACCTCTTGGTGAAGAGCGACTCCCAGCTGATTACAGGGCAGGTGTCGGGTGAGTTCCAGGCGAAGGACCCACAGATGGCGGCGTATCTGAAATACGTCAAGTTGTTGAAGGGAGCATTCAACGCTCTTGAGCTGATACATGTCCCGAGGGAGCAGAATGCCAGAGCTGACCTGCTCGCAAAGCTGGCCAGCTCAGGCAGGGGGGGGTAGACAGAGGACAGTGATCCAGGAGACTCTCAAAGCCCCGCGTAGATTCGTGGAAGACAACAGGGTGGGCGTCCTCCAGATTCATACATCCAGGGGAAGGCCAAGGAGTCATTGCTCTTTGACCCAGGATACGCAGAGGGCGCCCCGCATCAGCATGTACACGAGTGTGCCTGAGGAAGAGCAGATGCAGGTATGCGTTCTGGCCAGGGGAGACACCTGGATGACACCCTACAAGCGATACCTAGCGGATGGGGCTCTCCCAGTGGAGCCTGAAGAAGGTAAAAAAGTCAAAAGAAATGCCGCAAGATATACTTTGGTGGATGGGGTGCTGTTCAGACACGGTTTCACTCACCCTATCCTAACATGCGTCAGTGGCGACGAGTGCACCAGGATAATGGCGGAACTACACGAAGGCATCTGCGGGAGCCACGTAGGGGGAAGATCCTTAGCCTCCAAGGTTAGCGCAGGTTTCTTCTGGCCAACAGTGAAAGAGGACTGCGCACGGCACGCCCAGCGGTGTAGGCAATGTCAAAAGCACGCCGACTGGCACAAGGCGCCGCCAGAAGAGTTGCGGTCCATATACAACCCGTAGCCTTTCCATACATGGGGAATCGACATCCTGGGCCCCTTTCCACTGGCGATCAGGCAGATGAAGTATTTGATCGTTGCCATCGAATACTTCACCAAATGGATAGAGGCGGAGCCCGTGGCACAAATCACAGCGCACAAAGTACAACACTTTGTGTGGAAGAACATCGTGTGCCGTTTTGGCGTGCCTAGGCGGCTGATATCCGACAACGGAACCCAATTCGCCAGTCAACAGTTGAGAAACCTATGTGCTGAGGTAGGCATTAAACAGGTGTTTGCATCAGTTGAGCACCCCCAGACTAATGGGCAGGTAGAATCGGCAAACAGAGTTCTGCTGAGGGGGTTAAAAAGAAGGTTGGAGAAAGCCAAAGGGGCGTGGGCGGAAGAGGTACCAAGGATCGTATGGGCCTATCACACCACGCCCCAATCCTCTACTATGGAGACGCCTTTCAGTTTGGTTTACGGGTCGGACGCGATGATCCCGGTAGAAATACATGAGAGCTCGCCACGTTTTCAAAACTTTGTGGCGGAGGAATCCAATGAAGAGAGGCGGGTAAACCTGGATCTGCTAGACGAGGCCAGGGAAGAAGCTAGAATAAAGGCTGAAGCGACGAAGAGAAGAGTAGAGCGGCAATATAGCTCTAAGGTGAAGCCGCGACAGTTTCAGGTCGGCGACCTAGTGATGAGGAAAGCTCACCCATACGAGTTGGAGAATAAGCTGTCTCCCAAGTGGACCGGACCCTTCAGAGTTACTGAGGCTAAGGGCAACGATTCGTACAACCTGGAGACTTTAGATGGAGGTCCTATTCCGCGCAGTTGGAATGCAGCCAACTTAAAATTTTATTTCAGTTGACTTATGTAACCAGTTATGTAACAATTTAGTTGAAGGGGACACTCTTTTTCCCTCTCGGGGGTTTTTTAATGAGGTCACCCTAATAAAGTTAAAACCAATTTGAGAAAAAGAAGTGCCTTGGTTTTTAGCCTGTATCTTTCTCCGTTTGAAGTAAGGAAAGGCGTCGCCAAGAGAAGGCGTCGCCAAGAAAGAAGGCGTCGCCAAGACAGAAGGCGTCGCCAAGAAAGAAGGTGTCGCCTAGGTCAAGGCGTCATCAAGAAAGAGGGCGTCGCCTGGATGGAGGTGGGCGCTGCTGATGAGCAGGGCGAAGGAAAGCGCGCAATATGTGAAATGTATGCAGAGTAAAGTGACGTTGCAAAAAATCAATTGGTATAGAAAAAGTTGGTGCTACAAGCAATGATCAATACAATTGAAGTAGCCCAAATGGGGCGAATATTACAAATCGTGCAAATCACAAAAGAGCCACTTGTCAGCGGTCATCAGAATCAGCACTGGAGGAAGGCGAAGCCCCTTTCCCAGCCCGCAGAGCTCGGGTAAGTTGCGTCCTCCTTTCTCGGTTCATTTTCGAACCTGCGCCAAGGGAGATAAATGTGTCAGAGACGCCATGAGGCAAGACATGCACGTACAGAGAACAACAAGGGCTGGAGTTTCTAGGGCAGCGACTCTTACCTATGTACTTTTCGAGAGTCCCAGCGTTGGACTCCAGGCTGATCAAAGTGGCAGAGTCAAAACCTCCCGCCTCAACAAGAATCTGGCAAGCTATTTGACCACTTGGAGCCAGCTTCTTGAAGGGCTTGGTTTTGAGGGCCCTCGTCTCTCTCACCCAGTACAGCGGAAACCCATCCAGAGCGTCGGGAACCAGGTCAGTACGGCAGTTCTTGAAGAACCGGCCTTTCCACCCGGAGAACGAGCTTTGGAAGGGTGTAAAGAGAACTCTCCCGGGAACATTACTGAGAGTTACCCAGAGGTTGTGTCTCTGCCTCTTCACCTCGAAGAAGTGAAGAAAGAGGTCAACCAAGGGTGCACAACCCAGAAACCCGAAGAGAATGTCGAAGGCTTTGATAAAGGCCCAGCTGTTGGGGTATAACTGGGCCGGAGCAACGTTGTTCTCAGACAGCAGTTCCTTCTCGAACCGGGAGAAGGGTAGGCGCACCCCGATGGTCTTGAACACCACCTGGTAAAAGTAAAAGAAAGGGACCCCGTCGTTAGCCCGTTCGTCTCCACATACTGGCTCCCCTAGAGTGCAAGGGAGCAAGCGATATCGTCATCGTGCCTCCTTGCGAAGGCCCGGTGGTCATAAGAACACGACTCCCCTTTGTGCTCCCGTATGGCCCTGGTAGAGAGTAAGCATGAACACTCATCAAGAAGTTCACTCGAAGCCCAGGGGTACAAATCCTTGGGACTGACCCTGGACGAAGCAGCATGAGAAGACATTCTTTAACGAGATAAGGGGTTTCAAGGGTGTGGGGACCGCCGGAAATGCAAGAGTCGAGCGAGGGGAGCGATTGCCGGAACAACCCTTCGTGAGAAAGAAAGGGTGCAAGAAGGAAGGGTGCAAGAAGAGAGAACGTAAGTAGGTTATGAAGAGTGGGAAAATGATGAGAATAGTTTCAGAGTTTGAAGAGTTAAATAAAGCGGTTAGAGCGCCAAACGATGCGAATGGATGCACCGCACGATTGATCCACGTGGCACAAGGTGAAAAGATGACCCTGGCACCACTGGTGAAGATCTGAGCGCGTCGTATCAATAGAGTAACCAGGGGTACGATGCGCCGTCGAAAGTGGGTCAGGGGCACAGCAGGAGTCAGAACTCAGTGAAATGACTGAATGTCCCATCAGCCATACAGAAAGCGCCACGTGGATCAAGTTGAATGACTGAACGTCTCATCAGCTATACAGGGAGCGCCTCGTGGAAGATACGGGAAGGGCCTTGAGCTCTTCGCCGCCCCCAGGCATCGACCAAGCCCAAGGTCAAAGTCAATGTCAAGTCAGGGACGACGCCCGAGGCGACACTAGCGTGAGACGCCCGAGGCGTCGCCTGGAATGACATAAAGGACGACGCCGACATGAGACGTCGCGGGCGTCGCCAACCCAAATATCAGCAGGGTCGCCTCCCCGATACCCACAGGTAGGAAAGACTGTGGAGGGAGACGAAAGTGAAGGAGGCAGAGTTAGTTGCTGGCGTTATCTGCCCGATACCCACGGGTAGGAAAGACTGTGGAGGGAGATAAGATCGCCAAACACCAGCGAATTGCTGGCAGGGTGTTCCCCGATACCTATGGGAAGGAAAGACCATAGAGGGAACGACCCCCCCCCCCAAAGCACTCGACGTTTTAGACACCCGGGGATGATACGGCACTGCTGTAGCAGGCCTCTCCTTAGGCGTGGGCGCCGGAGGCTAAGAATCAGGGAGAGAACCGTTTCGGTATTAGAGACACCCCGTGGACGATACGGCGTCACTAGGTGAGCCTCTCCATGGGCGTGAGGGTTGGCACGCGATCTTTACCGGTCACACAAGGCCGCCCGACGAAGCAAAGAAGCGAATACGATACAAACAGAACAACTGAAGCATAAGAAGGCAAAAGATGAGAATAAGATCGCATAAGCAGAATCGTATATGGCAAAGACACAAAAGCAATCATACGAACACCCAAATTTGTAGCAGAGTACGGATAGTTCAAAGAATTACAAGTTTGAACAGAGAAAGTCAAAAGCAGGCGTAAAGAATAAAGGAATTAAGCTTGAAAGTGGGGGCGGCGGTTGAGAGACAGCGGTTCAGTCATCCACGTCCATGGGCACGACCTTCCCGTCGACGACATGGTGCATGGGGTCGCAGTTCGAAATATTGATGCCAGGGTTCTCACAGGACGCCTGGGTCAGAGCCTCCTGGAACCCCTTCTCGAAAGTACCCGCCATCTCCTGGATAAGGGACTTTTTCTCCTTCTCCAGCTCCTCAACGGCGGCATCCCCAGAGGTCACCTGCTTCTCCAGAGCCTCTTTCTTAACGCGAAGTCGACTGACCTCGACCTGCAGTTTGTCGTAGTCAGCCCGGAGAAGGTCCATAGCTTTGGCCTGGGTGGTCATTTCCCCCTCCATCCGCTCCGTCTTGTCAGCCTGCTCACGGCAACGGTCCTTCAGGTCCTTTTGAATTTCTGCATCAGCTTTGAGCAATTCCTGAAGGCCCGTTACCTGGACTTGGAGGGCGACCTCACGAGTAAAAAAGCCAGCCTGGAGCTCCAATGCCTCTGCCAGTTGCCTCTCAGTTTCTGCTTTGGACTCTTGCGCTTGCTTCAGAGAGGTTTGGTAAGTTTCGTTCTGGCGCCCCAGGGTCCTCATCTCCTCCTCCAGAGTAGTCGCCTTTGTCTCCAAGGCTTGGAGAGTTTGAGCTTGCATGACCGCGTTTCTGGCCTGGGCGCACCATTCAAGGGCCACCGCCAAGAAGGCCCCCAAGTAGAAGGGCATGCCTTCCTTCCTGTCGGTGCCCTCTGGCAGAGTCCCGCCGCTGAAGCCCCTCATTAGATGCATAATCGGAGGAGGGATGGCGATGAAGTCAGGGGCGGCAGCGACGGAAGCAGGGGAAGCAATGGTTTCTGCTGGCGGCGGAGGCGGGGCAGATTCGGTGCCTTCACCCCTTTCCTCTTGGAGTGTCATGGGAGGGAGTGAGGTCGCGCTCGGGGGGTTATCCATGAAGGGGTTCCCTCCCGGGGGCGACGCCTCTACCGAAAGAGGAACCCGCGCAGATTTTCTTCTTCAGAAGGGAGCCACGCCTTCTGAGTCCTCATCATCTGATAGAATCTCCAAAACCCGTTTCCCTTTGTCAAGGGGGGTTGGAGCCGGTGACGAGGCCGCGGCTAGGGGAACAGCGGCGATGGGTAGAGGAGAGCAAGGAGTCTGAAGTGCTGCAAGGCTGTGAGGAGACGACGGAGGTGAACTCAAGGTAGCCTCGGCGGTGATCGGAGGAGGCGGCGACAGAGTCGGTGGGGGAACCGGATCAGCAGCAGGGGTGGAGGAGGCGCCCGCCTTGGCGGCACGTGCCTCCTTCATTGCCTTCGCCAGCATCATTCTCTTGGAAGCGCCCATCACTGATCCTACATCAAGACAAACCAAACAGCAAGAATTAGGACCAAAGCAGCTATGCAAAATTACAACACACATGGAGGCGTGAAATGCAAGTAACATGGCACAATGTAAAATGAGTATAAGAGTCCGGGGGAACAAACGTTCGATAGCAGGCTGTTCACAACAAAAAAGATGAGGGGAGAGCCCCTTACCAAAATAGGTGGTCAGGGCGTGAGCATTGTACTCGCTAGCGACCAGCTTCAAGGTATCAAAAACGATCCCCAACCCGGCCAAGGCTTTGCTTACCTCCCTATCGGCGGGAGATAGCTCTTCCAGGGTTTTGGCCCTGAGCAATTTAGGGCGCTCCGTCCAGTAAAGGGGGAAGCCATCCAAAGCTGTGGGATCGTGCTTGGCGCTGCACACCCTGAAGAACTTCCCTTTCCAGTTCTTATAAGAATTCTGGAAGAGGGAGAGGAGGATCCTGCCTGCGATCCCGGAATAGCTTACCCAGAAGCTCTTCCCCTGCTTCTTCACCTCAAAGAAATGCAGGAAGACATCTACAGAAGGGGGGATGCCCAGGTGTCCACAAAGAATTTGAAAGCCCCTCACGAATGCCCAGCTGTTGGGATGAAGCTGGGCGGGGGCAGTGTTGATTTCAGTGAGAAGTTCCCGTTCGAAGGGAGTGAACGGGAGACGCACTCCTACGCGCTTGAACACGGTCTGGTACATGAAGAAGAAGGGTTTCCCCTTTCTAGGTCTGTCATCCAAACAAACAGGTTCCCCAGGCCTGCCGGGACGGACGGATATGTGGGCGTCGTGTGTGCGGCAGAAGGCGTTAAAGTTGTACAAATGGGGATCCCCCCGGTGAGCTTCCAGGTCCTGGAAGGAAGTCAGGTTGGTGCATTCACTCAGGAGCTCGTCGGGGGCCCAAGGGTAGAAGGCTTTGTAGTTGGACTTGGGGGTCATGGGGGAAGAATCAGGCTCCGCGTTCGCGCGCGTCATGGTGAAAATAGATAGCTGGAGAAAGAAGAGAGGAAAAAGGGTTTAGCAAGTTTAGCCATGGCAAGAAGGGGAAAGAGCCCCAAGAAGCGTCACCCACGCGAGAAAAATTAGAGGAGGAAGAAGAAGTGGAGAGATGCAGTAATACGTGAATAACAACAGTCCCAGGCAGTTCAATAAATTCTATAATGCGACGAAAGGGAAGAGTCGTGAGTACTCGAAATCGTACCTTTGTTATTGGAATGGAGGCAGTAGAAGAGCGCAGGAAGGAGAGAATCGCGATTGTAGAGAAAAAGGGTTTTGAAGGCGATGAACAGTGCGGAGTTGCAGAGCGAATGAATGTAACAGTAGGGTGAGCGCGGGGTTTGGAGTGACTTAAACGTTACATTTCGCAACTCAAGAGGCGCTAACTGAGGGCCGTGGGATCGTGCCACGCGTCAGAGGATCAATTGCCCAAGAGAAACGCAAAGGTCTCTGGAGGATGGCCGCGCGATGGGCCACGTGGCGCGCGATCAAGGGTAGCCCAAAAGGTGTTATCATCCTCGTTTCAGAGGAGGTCAAATCAATCAGTAAGAGCGCTCCTAGGGTACAGAGAGCGTCACGTCAACAATTCGAGAATTGTTGAGTCAGCAGGGAATGACACGTCATCAGGATGGCACGTGGACGGCGTGGGCGAGACTTTAGTCTTTACGCTGAAGACAAGTCTTCAGCTTAAGACTGGGGGGCTTGTGTACCGTCCCGTATCCGGGGCGTTGACTAAGTCAAAGTCAAAGTCAACGGCTGGAGAGTCAAAGTCAACGGCTGGAGAGTCAAAGTCAACGCAAGGCGTCGCCTAGGTGGAGAGACGCCAAGAGGAAGCGTCACCAAGGCCAGGTGTCGCGTCGCCAAGGCAAGGCGTCGCCTAGGTAAAGGCGTCGCCCAACCAGGGCGTCGCCAGATCAAACAGTGCTGAAGCAAGGCAATCACGGTGTGGTTCCCCGATACCCATGGGTAGGAAAGACCATGGAGGGAGCGATGCCGTGGGAAGGCCTCAGGTCCCGATAACCCGTGGCAGTGATAAAGAGAAGGAAAAGGTGGCTTCAAGGCCATAGTAATAGTACCAGTGTAGGGCAGCCTGACTCGTGAAGTGCTCCTCCCGCCCCAGAGACGCCTGTGGGGCAGATACGACTCAAGAGGAAAGTCACGCCCAGGGCAACCGGGTGCAGGGTACAAGAGGAAGGCAGATACGCTCTCAAAGTAAGTGACTAGACACTTGGGGGCATGAGTTGGCACCCAAAAAGTCACCCCTAGCGCAGTAGCATTCCCAAGCAGGAGGACTCACACGTAGAAACGTCCCCAGATGGGCAGAAACGCCCCCGGATGGGGTCATGGCGTCGTGAGGCCCTCCACGTGTACGACAGCCATGCCAGAATAGAAACACCCTTTAGTCAGGTGCCAGGTAATTAAAAGTCATTCAATACAGTTTCCCTTTCGAGCATTCAGGTACTATAATGGCTCCCGTGCGTTTCAACGTCTTAAATGCACTACGTTTTCTAATTAAGCGCTTTAATGAGTGCGTTACGTTTGTGATTAAAAGCGCTTTAAGGCGCTTTAAATGCTTGGGTAGTTTAAATAGCGCGGAGAATGTTGAAAAAAGGGTTCGAACTTTCTGCAAATTTACCAGAGCTCTCTAGTTGCTTGCTCGTGCTTCATTAGTTACGAACAAGGGACTGGGGAATATTTTTGCCCGAAAGAGAGAACACAGATACCCAGTACACAGTTATTTCTTATCACCTTCAGAGTGCCATACGCGGTGCTCAGAGACGGAGGTGAATAGTTTTGGTGTTTCTTGCTGGCTGACTTGAGCGTCGGAGTGCAAACAGCCGCTAAGTCGCCTCTTTGTCCTTTTTTTTTGCAGGAATCCATAGGCAATCAGTAGGAAGGAGTCCCTAGCTGACGGTTGAGGTCGCGCACGAAGACGTCTCGGTCAACCGGACGGAACAAATTCTAACAATTATACTTGCTTTGGTTGTGGTGAACAAAGGCACATAAAAGCTGATTGCCCAAACAAAGAAAGCAATGAAAAGAAATCAAACTACAAGGAGAAAAAGGGAAAATCAAGAAGAGCATATATTGCTTGGATGAAAATGACGTCTCCTTATCAAGCTCCTCATCAAGTGAAGATGAAAAAGCAAACATATGCTTGATTGCAAAAGGAGATGATGAGTCATGTAGCTCAAGCAATGTAAGTTCATGTGCTTCCCTAAGTGCTGAAAATTATAGTACATTGCTTCAAGATTTTCAAGAAACTCATGAAGAAGCTAACCGATTGGTTCTCTCAAACAACCGTTTGAAAGGGCTTAACAACTGGCTTGAAAAGAGGGTTAAGACACTTAAAGAAGAGTTGAAAAAATAAAAAATTGAGTTTGAAAAACTTGAAAAGCATTGTAAAAACTCTTCTCATGTGTGTGACTCTCTTGCTTGTGAAAATTGTGAAAATCTTGAAAAGAAAGTACATTATCTTGTTTGAACTGTGGATAAGCTTTCAAAGGAAAAATTCAACTTTGAGAATGTCTTGGCATCTCAAAATTGTGTTTTTGGAAGAGTTGGATTAGGTTTTAATCCACAGAACAAGCAAGATAATTTTTCAAAGAAATTTTCAAAATTGCTAGTAAAACAACCGATTGTTAAGTCGAAACAACCGGTTGTTACATGGTTTTATTGCATGAAAAGAGGTCATTCTATCAGATTCTGCAAAATAAGGAAATATTCTATTCCCAAAGGTTTTATGAAATGGATTCCCAAAGGTTGTGAGATTTCAAATGATAAAAATAAATTAAATGGACCCACATTTGTAAGGGGACCAAACCTTGTTGCTTGAATTCATTTTTAAGTAGGGAAACTAGAAGAACATGAGGCTCTGAGTCATCTGATAAGGTTCTTGGAAGGAAAGGATTAAGACTGGAACTGAATTAGGGGTGTGTACCAGTTAAAGCCTTTTCAAAAGACAAAAGAAGCTCCTTGATCACAAACAAATGACTCATTGAAGGGACTTCATAAAAGGATAAGACCTTCCTTATCTTTTCCTTTATTTTTAATTACTAATTCATGTTTAAATTCTCTTTTTCAAATGAGCATTTACATCTATCTTGAACCTCTCTCTGCTTATGCTCAAAATTTCAAATTCTGTTTTATTGCTGCAGAAAAACAACTGATTGTTTCCTCGAAACAACCGATTGTTTCTTTTCTGACAACATTGTGAAAGAATTGAATTAATGCCTTTATTCTTTCTGTCTATTGCAGATCTCAATTATGAACGGATCCTGAGTCAATAAAGCTGTCTTGAAAGTCTGATTGTGTTTTGGAGGAAGTTACAACATGTAATAAAGGAATATATTCCATATCTTGAAAATTCAAGAGCCTTTATGACTAGTCAAAGATCACATGTGATGACCATGTGGTTTTCTGCTCTTTTCTAACATTTTCTGTGCAGGTCTTGGTCCAGTCTTTTCTTCTTGAAGACTGAAACCCTCTAATACTAATTGATCACTGTAGGGTTCTGTTATGCTATAAAATCTGGTGCAGGAGTCCTCTTTTACAAAAACAACCAATTGAGCCATCTCTTGCAACATCTCTTGCTCTCTTTGTGTGTGAGCCTTTGCCTCTTTTTTCTGCTATCATGGAGTCCACTCCACCTACATCAAAGAGGATCAAAACAAGGGTTGTAAGGTCTGGAGGGAGGCTTGAGGGCTGGTTTTCAGGGGATAATGAGGTCATTGAGAGATATCATTTTGAGACAAGCAAAAAGGTGATCAACAACCCAAAAGTTGTCTCCTTTGATTGGCTGAAAAGCCAAAAGCTGGAAAAGGTGAGAAAGCTTCTCAAGGATCAGTTGCTGAGAATATTCTTGGAGATGAAGGGAAACATATACCCAGATTTGATTCGGGTATTCTACACCAACCTTAAGTTTGAAGGAAACAACCTTGTTTCTCATGTGAAAGGTGTAGACATGGAGATTACCCATGATGTGTGGGCTGCAGTAACTGGATTAAAGTATGTTGGTCTAAGAATTAATAAAGGAAATCTTGGTGTTGTGGAATATTTCAACAAAGTCCAATACTACACGAGTTGTTTGAAGAATCAACAAGCCCAAGTGAGAACTTGTTATGTTGGAGGCTTGAACTTAGATGAAAGGGTGTTGGCTCTTATTGTTACTTGGATTCTAACTCCAAGGGGGAGCAACCATTCTGTTTTAACAAAAGAAGATCTTGTTTATATCTACTGCATCATGAAGAAGATCAAGATCAACTAGATTCATATCATCAATGAACATATGCAAAAATCCATGAGGTTAAGTGACTACCACTATCCCTATGTTGTTTTAATCTCTAAATTCCTGCTCTATTTTGAAGTGAATCTTGAAGATGAGACCTCTGAGTTTGTTAAATTAACACAAGAAATGAATAATGGTTCACTAAGCAAGATGGGATTCACCAAGATAAATATGGGTGAGTAAAGATGGTGATCATGGTGGTTCATCAAGTGCTACAGCTGCTGATTTTGATGAAGAAGATCAAGCTGCTGATATGGATATCCCCAATGAAGAACAACCTGCAACTAACTTTGATGCTGGAACAAGTACAGGACATCAAAGGGATGAGATTCCTTCTATGTCTTCTTTTGAAAGATACATGGTGAATAGTGGCTTTGCTGAAAATTAAAGAAATCTCCATGATCTTTGTGTGACCAATTTCCAAAGCATTGACAACAGATCCCAGAGCATGGACACTCATTTTCTGACCCTGGATGAACAAATTGAAGTTGTTCAGATCCAGATCTTTGAGTTACAATATGGCAAGAATGACTGAAGAAAAACAACCGGTTGAATGCTTAAAACAACCGATTGTTTTTGCTCTATACCAGTTTAAGTGCTATTTCTTTTAAATTTATGTTTTATCTGGAACAATTTCTGTTTTATCTCTTCTTATAGTCTATTTGTGAAGAAAAATAGGGGGAAATGTTATGTTGTGTTGTCTTTAATTTTGCAAACTCTATCTGTTTAAGTGATTAATGTTTCTACTGTTTTGTTGCTGCTGATTTTGGTTGGTTTTGGCTGCTGGCTTTTCTGCTGTTTTGGTTAAGCAAAACACAAGTTTTTTGTACTACTCTAACCTACTGCCATAGATGTTGTATATTGCTTAAACTTTGTATTGAAGGAACTGCTTCAGATTCAATCATGTCCAACACAAGCAACCAAGGATTTGTCTTCATCAAATAGGGGGAGATTGTTGAATCAAGTGTGATCAAAGCTTTGAAGAATCCAAATCCTAGCGTTTGATGGAAGGCTGAAGTTGCTTGAAGTTGTTGTGTTTTAGAGTAGGCTCTGGGTAGTTTATCTTTGTAATCCACTCTTTGTTGAATCTAAAGCTTAAGTGTTTTCAAATCTTTTAAGTTTAAAGTTTTTTTCAAACTAAGTGAAAAACAATCTGTTGTTTTGTCGAAACAACCGATTGTTTTATACTTAGGTGTTTTTGAAAAGTTTGAAATTTTTTTGGTTGGTTGACTTGTTGTCAAACCAAAAAAACCGATTGATTTGCACTTTCAATCGATTATTTGTTTGAAAATCCTAATAGAAACCGTTTTGTTAGTTAAGTGAGCTTTAAATGTTTTTATAACAGAATACGCTCCTGCTTTAAATGCTTTGACCATTCTTTTAAATGCTATAAATAGTTTGTTTAAATTTTATAAAAAACAACAAGATAGAAAAACATATTTGAGTTTTTCACAAAGTGTTTTTCAAAGATTTGAGTTTTCACCTTTGAGCTTTGGTTTATTAAGAGAAAGTGGAATAGGATTACATTTGTATTGATTTCAGTTCATTCTGTAACAAGTGTAATTCGTTCTGAATACTTTGTACTTTCTAGTGTTGTAAAGCTAAGAAGGGTTGTGTGCTCTTGAGGTTGTCAAGATCAACATTCTTGGTGTGTGTGCTGAGCAAAAGGAAGTGTGTTTCTTGAGGGGATCAAGGTCACTTCTTTGGTGGTGTGTGTATGTAATCTGGTTTTGATTACTTAGTGGATTCCCCAGTGGTTTCTGGGAAACTGGATGTAGCTCTTGGTTTAAGAGTGAACTAGTATAAACTGTTTGTGTATCTCTTTCTTCCTTAAACTCTTTAAATTCAGTTTTTGTTATTTTTACTGGTATAAACAATCAACGAAACAACCGATTGTTTTTGTGGTGCTTTACTGTTTTGAGCTTTGTTTCTTGGCTAACTGAATTCCTAATCTAGTTTCTTGCAAAGAATTTCATTCTAGCTTATAAAGTTTGCGAAAACCCCCTTTAATAATTCAGCCTCCCCTCTCGTTTAAGGCCATACATTCTAACAGCATAACCACTCAATTGTTTGGTATGGAAAAAAAGCATGCATCCCCTAGTTTCTCATATGTGTATGTCAGTGTGACAACTCCCTAAGATTATCCACCATACATCCATAGATTTTTGAATAACAACAAATACAAAACAAAGATGGAGGTGGCACTTTTATTAGAAAATGTAAGGTATCCCACCAGATGCAACAAATATGTCATCGCAACACTTCTAATACACCTCTTGAAACCAACCAAGTCGTATGTGTGTACCCAACATTGTTTCATCTCTAAGGTAGAATCATCCTTCACAATCTCTAGCAACTCTACCAAAATAGCTGAAGCTATCGTGAATTCCATGGGCACGTGCATAGGAAATTTCCCCATAATGCAAAGATGTAACAAAGATGACACATCATTGAACGTTATCGTCATCTCACCAATGGAAAGGTGGAAGGTGATAGTGTCCTGCTGCCACCTCTCTATAAAGGCTAAAATGAGCCCTTTATCGACCACCTCATAACTAATTTTTCAGATAGGAAACAATCCCAAATTCAGCACAAGAGGTTCAATTTGAGGATGTGGCAACCCAAATTTGCTTATTTTTTTACCATGGAAGACCAATTTTAGTTCTTCCTGATCCTAAGAAAACTATTTGGGTTTGTAATTATAAATTAACATCATTAAAAAAAATTACAAAAATTGAAGTAAATAGTTTTTCATTCTTACCTCACCTTCTAGAGCCTCACAGTGACATGATCACCTAAACTTACTTGTGATGATAGGTCTTAAGGTCTTCCAGGTAATCCTTCCTACTAATCATACCAGCCTTCATGTGCATCCATCCCATTGGCACAACTATGATCACATATTTGATCATGATCTCCTTTACGAACTAATGTCATAGGTCTTTGTCTTCCATCGGCTTGTGATCCACCACCTCTCGTCCTTATCATAATTTTGTCCACATCATCATGCTTACATTAATCAAACCCAAACTGACTTTTTTAATGGTAAACGGTCCAATCCATAAGGTAATTCTGGATTTGGGAATATCTTTCGAATTTATAATCCTGAATGCATTTCAGAAAAAAAAAAAAAAAAAAAAAAACACATTCCAAAATCTACAATCTAAAAGGTATTTCCTAATCTGGGAGTACCTTTCAAATTATACAAGGTACTCCCGAATTTGAATACCTTCCAGATTGTACAACCTGGAAGATATTCTCGGATCTAAAAATACCTTATGAATTGTCCAATCCAGAACATATTTCATCAAAAAATATTATTCCTAGATTGTGTAATCTGGAATATTTCTGAATCGCCCAATTGAAAATGAAAAAAAAAACTTACAAATTCATGAACTTCAAAACAAACCTTGTTAATGGAATACATGTAGAGCATGAGAGCTTTGATGTTTCAAATCTATGATGAAGGTTGAAGTTGTGTTGCTTTTTGTTTGGGCTAGTCTAGGTTGTTTAGAATTCTTGAAAAGATCATTCCTAGTCCCTAGCACAAGCTTGCTCAATCTATTTTAAAAGAGAAAAGTGTTTTTCTAAGCAAAGAGAAAAACAACCGGTTGAAACCACGATATAATCGGTTGTTTGTCACTTAGCTTGTTTCAAGGTTTTAAAATTGTTTTTGACTTGGTTAAATAACTGTCTAACCAATTCAACCGGTTAAAATGACTTTTCAACCGGTTGATTGTCACATTTCATAACAACTTTTCAAAAACCTGTTAATCTGTTTGGTAATTGAATCATAATTTTTTTAGCTCATGATTGCTACCAAAAATGACTAGTTTTGAGAGCTATAAATATGGCTTTCCATTTAAAGCAAAAAAAACAACAAGATAGATATCAAATACAATGAGATTGAGATTTTTTTTTGAGAAAAGTTTTTCAAAGTTTTGCAAGATTGCTGAATAGTTGTGCACTGGTTCAAGGTTTGATCTTAGGAGCTCTGAGATTTCTGTAAACTTAGGTGTAATATGTTCCTTTCATGATTCTTGCATTTTTTCTTTTATAAACTTGTGAAGAGTGTGGAAAGAGGGTGTGTGTTTGGAAAGAGGGTGAGTGGTTCTTGTGGTATCAAGATCACCTCTTTGTGGTTGTGTGGATTGTAACATGTGGTTGGTTACTAATGGAACCCAATGGTTGTTTTGGGAACTGGATGTAGCTCAAGGTTGAGTGTACCAGTATAAATTGGCTGAGTAATCTCTCTCTCACTCCTTATAAAATATTTGTTTTAATTATGCTTTTGTTGATGCCATAAACAACCGGTTAAAACGAAGTTTCAGCTGATTGAAATTCTGCAAACAGTTTCTTTTACATTGTTTGATTATCTTCCTTGATTGCTTAATCTGTGATTGCTGATAAAGCTTCATTCTTATTCAATCTTTGTGATAATCTTTTGATAAACAATTCACCCCCCACCCCCCCCCTCTGTTTAAGCCATTAATTTCAACAATTGGCATCAAGAGCTAGGTTCTTGAAAAATATTCAAGTTCTATTTTTCTGAAAACTATTTTAATGGCTAGCAAGTTTTCCTTTGGCGAAGGTGCCTCCTTAAATAAACCACCTTTGTTTTGTGGTGAAAATTATCAGCTTTGGTTTACAAGAATGAAATTCTTTGTTGACTCATTAGATAGAAAAATCTAGAATGTTATTACAAACAATGCTTTCATACATCTGCCTGAAAATAATGTTGCCTCATCTAAAAATGAAAGAGATCACCTTGATTCTGTAGCTAAGAACATAATTGTCACTGCCCTTGATTATGATTAACTTCTCAAAGTTTCATATTGTATCTCAGCCAAAGAAATGTGGGATACTCTTGAGAGAATGCACAAGAACTCAAGAAGTTGGCTAGACAAGGATGAGTCCTCTACTGGATCATCTTCTTCAGATTTCAAGATGGATGTCTGTCTTATGGCAAGAGAAGAATCTGAATCAAACCAAGTAAGTACATCTTCCTCGAATAAATGTGATAGTTATTACCAACTTCTTGAGGCTTTCCAAGAGACTCATGAAGAAGCTAATAGATTAACCCTTTCAAATAATCGGTTGAAAAGTGAAAACAACTTGTTGAAAGAGAAAATCAAAGTTATGGAAAAAGATTTGAACAATTCAAATGCTGATTTTGAAAATCTAGAAATGATTTATTAAAACTCGTCTTGCAAGTGTGACTCTAGAATTTGCAAAAATTGTGAATCTCTTTAAAAGAAAGTTTTGTATCCTATGAAAATAGTTGACACAATTTCAAAAGGTAAATGAAATCTTGAAAATGTTTTAGCTTCTCAAAAGTGTGTTTTTGGAAAAGCTAGCTTAGGATTTTATCCACAAAGCAAAGAAAATAGAATTTCAAAACCCTTTTCATCAATGCCAAAAAAACAACCGATTAAAAGAACGAAACAACCGGTTGTTACATCCTTTTATTGAATGAAGAGAGGTCACTTTGTTAGATTCTGCAGATTTCTCGAATTTTTGGTTCCTAAAGGTATCTTTAAGTGGATTCCAATTAATATTATTGGTTTTGTACCGACCAATCCTCGGACGTCGTTGACTGCTAGTAATGGTGGGCCATGTAAGTTGGGTCCCACAAGCGGCATGCGCCAGTGCCTCGAAAATGGCACGCGCCAGGGTGCCGATGAGTGGTTAGATATCGATCACCAGGTCGTGCAGATGTGTCCTCGACAACAGAGTGAGGGCGATGTGACATTGGACATCACAGACTCAAACAGCAGAGCTGGGCCACGAGAGGTGGATCCCAAACAACACACCAGTTATCAGTAGGGGGAAGCCTAGAACACGAGGGGTCCGTGCGTGTGGTGTGAATAGCACATTCAGACGCGGCACAAGCAAAGAACCACTGGAAGTGCTAAGGCCCGTTAGGGTTGCGCTCCAGGGGTAGGTTGCATACATGGCACGTGAACAGCTAGGGCACCCCAGAACAAATGGCCCCAGAGATTAGGTGCACAAGTTGGTACCTAGGTGTTCATTCCGCCAGAGGTTGCACTCTAGTAAGGGAGCCTTACTTGCTAGGTTGCCCTAAGATTGGGTGATAGCGGTGCTAAGGCATACCCTCAGAAACCCTAAATGCGAGTAGCGGAAATAATGGAAACCCTAGACTATATAAAGGGTAGTAAGAAACCTCACAAGGTACGCAAGTTTTACATAGTCTTTTACACAGTTCCTGAGAGGAGAGAAGAGATACACATTGGTGTTTCCTTTCCCTAGTATTGACTTGAGCGTCAGAGTGCAAACGGCCTTTAGGGCCCCCTTTGTCTTTGAAGATACAGGGTGTTTGATCAAAGAAAGGCACGAACCTAGGCAGAGAGAATTGGGCGTGCGATCCTCGTTATGAGTATGAAGGCAATCGAGTCAACCGGAAGGAACATTTGGCGCCCACCGTAGGGCATGATTAAAAATTTGTCTCATTCACAATCATAGAGCAAAGATCCATCAACATGAGAAACACGAGGCTCATCTCACGGCCTTCCACACACAGATGATGCTGACTGGGGGTTGTGACACAGTGCATTGCAAGTTGTTCATGAGCACGCTGACAAGCACGACACTGGATTGGTTCATCAGCCTCCCTGATGGGCACGTGACGTCGTTCGCACAGTTTTCTTTGTTGTTCAGGGAGCAATACATAGCCAATCGGGCTCCCCCACCGGTCTCTTACGATCTTTTCGATGTAAGGTAATACCAAGGGGAGTCCTTGAAGGAGTACCTCAACAGATTTCAGCACAGGTGGTGAGGCTACACACTAAGGATGAGGATATAATGGTGCACGCCTTCAGGAAGGGAATCATGCCGGGACCCTTCAGTGAGTCACTCATCAGAAGCCGCCCCAAGACTTTCAATGAGATCAGGCGTCGAGTGGTGGCCCATGAGGGTACACGAGGCAATGACGGAGAAGAAGGCCCGAGCAAAGCAGCAACCCTACGAGCCTAGGAAGCCCCAAACAAGGGGGCACGCGAGTTGAAGGAGCCTACCGCTGTCCCCAACATAGCAGAGAGACTCAAGATGCCCGCAAAGACTGACAAGAGGTTAGGGCCTAACAAGAACGCCTGGTGTGAGTTCCACAAAGCATATGGTCACCCCATACGTAACTGTTTGGCACTCGGACACCAGTTGGACGAACTGGTGAAGAATGATTTCCTGAAGGACTACTTGATGGAGTCACAGGGAGACCAAACGTTAACGCCAGGAGGTGATCAGGGGCACAAGATGCCCGTCCATGGTGAGATTCACACCATTTCGGGGGGTTTCTTAGGCGGAGGATGCATCGCTTCTCAGCGGAAGAAGTATGCAAGAGTGGTGATGACGGTAGAGGCGCAAGAGGCGGACCAGGCCCTTGACATCGACCTTGTCTTCACCAAGGCTGACCTCCGAGATGTCGTCCCCCACAACAATGACCCAGTGGTGATCTTGGTAGTAACTGCAGGGAGGAAGGTGCACTGCGTCCTGGTGGACCAGGGAAGCTCGACAGACGTGATGTTTTGGTCAACTTTCAACAAGTTGCAGTTGTCTCTTGATCAACTGAGGCCTTACACTGGCTGTTTGTATGGGTTTGCGGGAGAGCAGGTGGAAGTGTGTGGACACCTAGAGCTGAGAACCACCTTCACAGATGGTGTCGCCTCCCGCACAGAGAACATCAGGTACCTTGTTGTTAACGCTCCCTCAGCTTACAATATACTATTGCGCAGACCCGCACTGAACAGGTTGAGGGCGGTAGTGTCGACAAGGCACATGAAGATGAAGCTGCCTAACTTGGGTGGAACGGTGATCACCATCAAGTCATACCAGAAGGAGGCTAAGAGATGCTACGAGAATAGCCTCAAAACAAAGAGAGGGGTGTTCACAGTCACCACCCGGGCTCCAAGTGAAGAAGGGGTCGCCCGTGTAGAGATCGCCCGAAAGAGGTGACCCGAACCAGTTGGCGACGTCCTAGAGAGGGAGATCAAAGGCAGAATTTTCAAGCTTGGCAAGTCTCTGGGCCAAGCGGCGCAGGACCAGATTGCCGGGGTCATAGCACAACACCTGGATGCCTTCGCATGGTCTGCCTCGGACATGCCTGGCATAGACCCTGACTTCATATGCCATCGCCTCACAATGGACCCCCAGGTCAGGCCTGTCCGCCTGAGAAGGAGAAAGTTTAACGAGGAAAGGCGGCAGGTCATCAAGGAAGAGACATAGAAATTGTTGAGCGCTGGCCACATCAGGGAAATTCAGTACCCGGAGTGGCTGACAAACATGGTCCTGGTGAAGAAGGGCAACGGAAAGTGAAGGATGTGCGTAGACTTCATGGACCTCAACAAGGCTTGTCCGAAGGACTCCTATCCTCTGCCAAGCATTGATGCCTTGGTAGACAGCGCCTCGGGTTACAGGTTGCTCAGCTTCCTAGATACTTTTTCTGGGTACAACTAGATTAAGATGCATCCCAAGGACGAATGCAAGACGACATTCATGACAGAGTTGTCTTGCTATTGTTACACGGTAATTCCCTTTAGGCTGAAGAATGAGGGTGCCACTTATCATAGGCTGATGGACAGAGTGCTCGCGCCTATGATAGGGCAATTTACCACAATAGCTAAGTATAGACTGAAGCTGAACCCCGAAAAATGTGTGTTCGGGGTGGAACCGGGTAAGTTCTTGGGTTTCCTACTCACCGAGTGTGGGATAAAGGCAAACCCCGAGAATTGTGTTGCAAACCAAGCGATGAGCAGCGCAATCTCGGTCAAGGAGGTGCAGCATTTGGCAGGACGAATGGTCGTTGTGTCCAGATTCGTATCAGTTAGAGGGGACAAAGGTCACCCTTATTTCTAGTGCTTGAGGAGGAACAACAGGTTCATTTGGACCAGGGAGTGTGAGGAGGCGTTCCTCAAGCTGAAGGAGTACTTGGCCAGTCCCCTAGTGTTGTGCAAGCCACAATTGGGTACTCCGCTTCGTCTGTACTTCACAGTAACAGAACGGACGATCAGTTCGGTCCATGTGCAGGAACAGGACCAAGTGCAGAAGCCAATATATTTTGTAAGCAAAGTATTGCAAGGGCCTGAGGTAAGGTACCAGGCCCTAGAGAAGGCAACCCTGACAGTGGTGTTCTCAGCAAGGAGACTTTGCCACTATTTCTAGAGTTTTATTGTAGTGGTGATGACAGACCTGCCTATCCGCAAGATCCTACAGAAGTCAGACGTTGCGGGAAGAATGGTACGTTGGGTATTGGAACTATCAGAGTTCGATGTCCAATACGAGCCCAGCGACCTTATCAAAGGCCAAGTCTACGCAGATTTTATGGTAGAGCTCTCCTCAGCA